>NW_027105747.1:1091114-1116280 GCF_000696795.3 Halyomorpha halys
GAGAGAGAGAGAGAGAGAGAGAGAGAGAGAGAGAGAGAGAGAATTATCAATTATTGAATTATAAATCAGATCCCAATCCTTAATTTTTTTTCTTTTAATTTTTAAATCCTTCACTCAGTGTCTGGTTAAGATAACTCTCTCTAAAACTAACTAAAATACTTGAACACCCCCGCCCCCATTTCTCATCTTCTCTAACTTAATCATAGTTTCTGGGCTTCGTCAGAGCAGTAGCATTCGCCAATAAAAATATTTCATTTTCCGCCTTCAACTACAATCTGTCCATTCAACTTAAGATGAATTCCTTTCATCTCTAATTCCGCGATCATATCATACAATCCAAATGGCACCTTTAAACATACAAGGACATCTGTCCAAGATAGAAAAGCAGTGGTAGAATTGGTGCATCAAAGTCAATTAATTAAAATGAAAGCACATTACTTTCACTTATCGGCGAAGATTCTGTGCACTTCGCTTTTTATATACAGCCCGGTTTCTTAACCTCAAGAAAAGACTGACATGGAACACACATACCGGACATAAAAGACAAGAACTTCACCAACGATTTAGTTATCTACATTGACGATGCATAACAACTTTCAATTTATAACAAACAATTAACCTACTGGACCATACTGAAATAAATTTGGACCCAAAAAAGGATGGGAAGCAGCTTAGCCTTAAATCATCAAATTAGCTCATGTTTGTACCATAATATGGAATATTGATTATCATTCAAAGGACTTTAGATTCAAAGGATTGGACACAATCCTTTCATTCTAAGGTCCTTTGAATAAGAATCAATATTCCATATTATGGTACAAACATGAGCTATTTATAAGACGTCACTATCCCAATGATTCCTGAACATATAGAATCCAAATTCTCAAACTTACACGAGAATCTAGTTTGGCTGTTTAAAATTATTCATTCTACTTTAATTTCCTTGACTATATCACCTTTTGTTTCTTATGTTGACGTATCTGTGTTTTTTATTTAGTTAATTTTCTTATGCCTACAATGTATCAAAGAATACTTCTATCTCTAATACGCATTTCCCTTGAGTCTTTATTGAGATTGTATTATTTTCAAAAAATACAAAAATAAAAAAAAAGTCTATGGTTCTTGATAATTCAAGCCTTCGTCGGATCGAAAAAATTATCATAAAATTAGATTGTCTATGAGACTACTTCAGTGAAAATATCTGTTTCAATTATAAATTACAGAGTTAAGGGCTTTGGAGAAAAACTAAAAGAGGTTACAAAGTCGACTGTACCACCAAAAGAAACTTGATTTACTTTACTAAAGCTAATATCTACCAAGTTTCATTTTAGAATTCTGATAATTCTGAAAAAAAAAACTAATTCGAGATTCAAAGAAAAGAAATATGTGCTCTGAAATCAGACTCGTTACCTTTTATATTAAAATAATATAACTATTTTCGATATAATAATAAATAATAATATATTAACATAATAGAAATTTTTTTTTAATCTGCTTGGTACATGTCAAAGTAAAATGCGATTATTTAAAGAATTAATTTTGATGAAAAGAATTATTAATGGTAAAACAATTGATAAGAGATTATCAAATTTATATTAATGTTTTAATTAACAATAATGCTTAATTGATTAACATTGAATTTCACCATCTGATCAAATATTGGTAGCATAAGAGACGGGATTTAAAATAAAAAAGAGTGATGTTTTTAGGAGAAAGTGTTTTACTGAACCAACTATTGATATTTCATAGAACCCTTTGAGAAAATAAATCATTATAACTGTTCAGTCCACAGATCTATACATTTAGTTTATGTAAGGCATTAGACGGGGGGGGGGAGGATATTTTATTATCAAAAGAACCAAGGAGGTGCCATCTATTGGTACTGGAACTAACTAGTCACGCCACCTACTGTGAAGTACAGTTTAAGCTATCATGGAAAGGGGCTTATCACTGGCCTGTTCGAAACTACAGGAAGACTCCAGTTCTCTCAGTCAGCAACTTCTTAAGATCAACCATGTCTGGCTAGAATATGCTCCTAATGTGGGCCAGGGAGCATACAGCCAACCACGTCCCTTCAGCAGCAGCACAGAACTTGGCATACACATAAAACAAGTGATTCCCCATCAACAAAAAGACTCCACAGCACTAGGATTCCATCTCAGGTCATCAACATAACTATTTTCTTCACAATAAACATTTAAATTAACCAAACTAAAAACATTTTATTAATTTTTGGCCTAAACTCAAGTTATTGTCTTTTATTTTAAATATATTAATTTCATATCAATCATCATTTCTTACTCTCGAATACACAATGATTCTACACCTTCTGAAACGATAAATTTAAAACTGGCTTTAGATATGCTTCCCTCCTTACATAGGATCCAGAAAGGTCAAAGCAATAACTCGTGTATCTATTTTAATTCTTTTTTTTTATCATTTATTTATTGTTATTAACAACTGTATAAAAATATATACAACAAGTAAAATTGCTGTAGGTGACATAAAGACATAATACAAACACATGGAGAATCTACTCATTGATAGAACTCAAATAATATTTCTAGAGAAAAAGATCTCGAGGCCATCTTCTTGTCAGACCCCTAGGAGGATTATTAGGTAATTAAGGAGAAGCCAGGTTAGAAACAAGTGGATTTGAGTGGTTGGGAAGTTTATCATGGAAGGATTGGTATCTAGTTTTGGCCAAATCGGCAACATATGAAACATTGAGGTCCTGATGGATAACTTGATTAAAGTAAGGAGCATTAAGAATTTTACAAAGCACGTTGGACTGTAAGGATAGGATTCAGATGGAATTTGATGGTTTAGTGAGCCCAAAGCTCAACTCCGTATGTCCAGATAGGCCTTATCATAGTCATGTAGATCAGTCTTTTGTAATGGATTGGCAGTTTAGCCTGTTTTTCTAGTAAATGCTGTAATAGTTGGATTTGACGAGCAGTCTCCTTTCTTTTCAGTCTTGTATGAGGATTCCATGTTAGTCGTTTGTCCAGATGTAGTCCTAAGTAACGGCTCTGTTCAACAGGAATAAGCGGGGTATCATTAAAAGATACTGTGGGGCAAGACGAAGGTTTGTGAGGAAGGGTAAATGTGATTTGGTGGCATTTATTGGAATTTTTTTTAATCCTCCAGTTTTGGCACGATTCTTCAAGGGTGGTGATGTGGGAATTTTTAGTTTAAGTCCAGTTTTTTTTTCCAAATTATCACGAAATTTGACCCAGTCAACTCGTCCTTTAATCAATACGGAAGGAGCGGGCTTAGGAACGAAGCTCGAATGTAAGAAAAGGATAGCTGGATTGTGGTCTGAGGAAAGGTCAATTGTAAGTAATGTAGTCACGAATGTAGAAATGTTACCGTTGAGTAAAGTGAGTTTCTGTCAGTAGGGCAATATCTTTGTGTTTGTTGTGGAGAAATATATCGAGTTCTTCACAGTTGTTATTTAGTCCATTAGCGTTCCACAAAAGGATTTGCACTCATCGTGGGAGATTGAAAGGAATTTCGGTCAGGATTCTTGCGAGGAGTGTGATTAGCGCTTTTATAGTATTTTGGAGTTCTAATAGGAAGGATGATAGGATAGAGTTTATATCGGTTGGATTTCAGTTCAGAAGTGGAGGTGGATCAGGGGCAAGGTAGTATGTATGGCTCAGAGCGCTGGGTGTTGGATAAACCCGTCGTGAGGTATGGGGTACTAGATCTATTTTCAAAAGATATTTGGGGTGGGTTGTTTACTTGAACAGTAGGATGAGAAGCAGCTGGTTGTGGATGCTCCGGGAGTCAATTAACTTTCAAAGGTAGATGATAGGAAGGAATAAGCGGATGATGGTTCGTCATAGTATTGATTTTTGTATCTTTCACTCTTGAAAAACAACGGAAATTCTTCTGTCCGATTATATTTGAAAATTTCCCTACCAAAGGAAACGAAATTTCCGATGTTCGTAACATAAATAGTTGGTGTCTCCGGTTCTGAAGTAACCGGATTCGAAGTCTCTCCTGGTTTTTTGTTAGCGGCAACAATACTGTTGCTGGTAGAATGGTACACTAGGTTCCCCTGTTGTGACTTCAGTGGCCTTACTACGATTTTGGTTTACTTTTCGACTGGTTGTTAAGGTTTGGCTGGTTTATGTTTTTTCTTGTTAGGTGAAGTTCCCGCGGACCCGAAGGCGATGTTTCTCTTTTGGAGCGTCCGTCGTTTTAAATATTGCGAATCTGTTTCGCTCCTCTTCGAAATTTTCACAGGACGTATTATTGTCTAGTTCCATATGATTTTTGTTCATTTTGACTAAAAAATACCACTCACTTTAGGAAAAAAAATACGAAATAAATTTTTAAAAATATATACACTGTTTACAATTCTGGAAGAAAAAAATGAATCCTTTCTATGAATAAATAAATAAAAGAGTCCCAAAATAAAAGGATATGGTCTTTGGGTTCGAACTCAAGACCCACTGGAGACAAATTGTTGGTACACAGGGCCTTGACAATGAGATAATTCGATTGATAAGATCCCCTTAGGGGAATTTCTGACCACCTGAGTCAGCTTTGACAAACTATCACCAATTAATAACTTGTGAATGTTAATAAATTGTCACTCATCTCAATTTCCGTGAAAGTAAAAATGTTCTACAATTTATAAACTCAGTCTTAAATAAGTTTAAGAGAAGATATCGCTATATTGCCTAGATGAGAAGAAAACAAAGGCAGTGTGATACGAGCACTGAACTGCAGTTGCAGCCATGACACCTGGGTAATTCATTTTAAAATATAAATTGTTTTAACAACCATACTCTATCTTTCAATAACAGTAAAAAAAAAAAAGAATTTAACAAAGGTTTATCCTCAGAAACAAAAGGAACAAACAATAGCTATAGATTGCTATACGCCATAATATATAATTTTATAATGGTGGACTTCAAAATCCAATTATCATCTATCAAAAACTAAGCAGCCCTTGGCACGGCGAAAGTTCATAACGTAAGAAATCTCCATTACTCCAGACGCGCTCACGATTTTTCCCCGCCGGAACTCCAATAGCTGGTTCCATTAAAGGCAAAGTAAATCTGGCAGTAGTCTCACATAAATATAATGGTGGCAGTTCCTTTGTGATTACGGTTCCGAGCAGGATTTATCTTCTGTGAGGGTACTCACTCCCTGCTATAACTCAAGTCTTGCCGGGACCTTCAGCTGAGTAGTGAAGAAACACAATTAGTCCATTTATTTATATAGATGTGTATCGAGGAAGGGAGTTCCAGTGTTGTTTTTTATCGACTGTAAGTCCCAAAGGAACACACAGTATTATATACTAACGAAGTTGGTAATCTTAGGATAAATACACAAAGCTTCGTACAAGACTCAAATAGCAATACATTAACACCATTATTAAATACCACATATAGTTATTCATTTTTGTCATTTAAAAGTAAACTTCCTTGAATATATGTTAAATTCTTAACATCGTTTCGTACGGCTATAGTATATGTTTTATATATTTTCAAGTTTTAACTGAAGTAGACATTGAATTAGATACATCATATATTTTTTATTCTTGAATTTTGCGTTTAGAGTTTTATACAAAAATAATTCTTTGAATTTATTTGGACTTTCCTTAACTTTGTTGACTGAACATTTGTTCTTAAAAAAAAAATCCAATTAAAGTATTTGAAGCAGTATATGAATTATAATTATGAAGCATAATACAATAATAATGATTTTTAACGATTCATTAAACAAGTTTCAAGTGAACTTAAGAGTCCGGTTAGGCCTAGGTCTATTGTTGTGAGATCTGCGGGCGGCGCTGGTTCGAATGCGGCCTTGGGCGTTGCCTTTTTCATTAAGTGTCTGTAATGAAAAGCAAGATCTTTTACCATGGTTAGAATAGGTTGGTCACTTGTAGATAACCAGGCAAACATCACCGTCACTGTGGATTGCCTTAGAGTCTAGTCATTAAAGGATGTTCCCAGAGAAAACAATATAGGTTATTTTGTCAAAGATTCTGTACATTGAATATACTGGTGCTTATAGGAAAGGTCTTATATTGAACTTATAATATGTTTGTTTGGAAATGATATACTAAAGTTTTGTTCCACCCGCCTCCCTCACTAGTAGTACGATTATAATGATAAAAATAATATCATTGATGGAGTCCAAGAAAAGGCGTTATTAGATGATAGATATGATTAAATAATGGCTAAGCCGCCTCTAAAGTTGAGATAAGATGATAACAGGCTGCTACACGAGCTCTTAGTTATGCTCCACCGTCGGGGATAAAAGTGGCAAGAAAAGTGGTCTTGAGTTAAGCAATTAAAAGGACTTATGGGCCGGCACCCTGTCGGAGTTATATTGAAAAAGTTCAAGTAGAGCTTTCCTTCATTACAACCTGCACACTTCCCTATTAACACAATTAACCCCCCACGGCCACCTTAATAATGGCCCCTTCCCTCCATTTAGGGCCACTTCATTAATTTTTATTAACCCGTCGCTAAAAAGTGAAAGTGGGAAGGGGGCTCAGGGGAGGAAATATCTAATGGTACTTCAGGTTAGAGGATTTTGTTTTATCTTCTCTGAACCTGGAAGGGGATCCTTAACGACGAGTGCACTTTCATCAAGTATTTTAGCCAGATCTCTGAATTCATTATGAAGCTCGCTCCTGAAGAGGATTCGCAAATTTACAGGTCGTTTGCTTCAAAACAACCTAGCGACATCAATTTTGGGTATATTTACGTCCATGGTGTATGTGTCTCAATTGCTTTTTTTGTGACCACGTTTAGACTGGAGTCTGGCTGCCATCCAGAGAATTACAAACTCTCTCTTAAATTTCATTTTAATCCGTTCTTATCTCAGATAAAACCTTCAAAGTTAATAAGAACTTTTTCCTGCCTCGTTTGACAGATCACCATTCAAGGCCTAGGTTACGGACATATCTTATCCTCATCTCATAAAGTTCTGAACCCAATCCATCCTTCAACTGTCCTCACTGCTTAAGCTGAAGACTCATGTGTGTTATCTATGAATTATAATCTAGTTTCTGACCAAACTTTAAAGTCACAAATAACTTTAAAGTTAAGAGAATGATGGCTAACTGAAAAATTAAAATGAATCCCACTAAATCACATTTACCAATAGTCGTTCACCAATGACTTCCAAACCTATCCTTTAACAATATTTAACCTATTCCGGGCGAACAGACCGTTACTTTGAAATTCCATATGGCCAGGGGACTTACTTGGTAATTCGTACAGGAACGGGGAAGAATTTCTACAACAATTGGTTCATAAACGCACTTAACTACAAAAAGTTCGTTTACATTACCATTTTGAGGTATATTTCGACATCTGGATGATCATTAAATTTCTCCCTCATCCAATCCTTACTATTGAAAATGATTTGAAAAATCCCTAACGTTTCTTATTACGTTACACATAAAACTATTCATAATGATCTAAATATTTCACTCATTGTAGATTTCGGGTGATATGGATATACCTCTTTCTATTGCCTACTCCTCCACACATTTTATCCCAATCAATAACCGACAATCGTAAGAAGAAAAGATTCACAATGGACATTTTAAATTATAATAATCATTTAGGTGCTACAAATGGGCCATTCCAAGGTAAGGTAAGTCATAACTTGGTGCTGTACGAATCATTAAGATTCCAGAAAACACAAGCGAAAAAACAAAAACGTGATTATAGCTCAAATTCAATCACTGATACCAGAATTTGATATTTATTGAATGACAAATGTCCTGAAAGCCAAAGGGTTCGTTCTTGACTAAAGTTCTGCTCTATTTTAACCGCGCCCTTTGAGCCCTTTGTGCAAAACCTTTGACAACAGCTTCACACTAAGGCTGACTGTAATTACACTACCCGATTTTCGTAGTGATATTTTACAATTCTTCAAGAAATTTACTGTACAATTTGATTAATACTTCCATCAATATATACATTTAAATCAAGTATATTTATAATCTAAATTTCCTAAAATTCACAAGTCATTAAACTGAAAATAAAATTATTATAATGGATAATTGTGTTGAAGTAATAGAATATTATTCATTAGACTGGTTCATTTCTAATGCAAATGAGGTCGTATAGAAGCTTTTTGCTATTTTTGCTGAAAAAATAGTTTTGTTAAATTTAGCAGTCATAACATTCTTAGACGGAGCCTTTTAAATAGTTTTATTTAATTAAACCTAATTTCCAATGTACATATCATGGTAAAAAAATTGTTTACTTCAGATATAATGATAGAAGTGAGCATTTCACAAATAAGTTTATTTATATGAAATCTCGGAAGCTTAAAGCACCACAAGGAGAATAACTAATGACTCGAGCTAATTAATTATTACTCGAGGAAATCTTCTTCCATATTTCATAAGAGGCGGATTCAAAGGACGTTATTCAAATAATTCTCTTATAAATTAACCCTAGAAGTATTTAAGATAAGCAAAATATCGTGACTTATTCTGTTGGGCGTCTGCTCGTAACTCGGGGGAAATGAAAAGAGATACAGTTTTTGACCTAGGGTAAATTAAAAAAAAAAGAAAGAAATAAAAGCCTAGTTGTTTAAAATGGAAGACATTTAAAAAAGCTGGCAACAAGGGCCCTGCCTAAGTTGAGGACAATTTAGGGCCCCTCTCTTCTCAACATATTTGAATATTCAATTCTTTGCCACACATCGGATAAAATACCGCTACTCACAATACGGCTCGGCTCCTAGGGAGCATTCACTTTGATTTAGCTATCTCTTCCTTCCCTGCGATATGGATTTATTGGTTATATTTCTCCTGAGAGTAGCTTTTAAGGTTTTCCTGCCAGGGAGCGGAAAAACACTTACGAATTCAATATTGACTCCGGAATTGCAGTGTGACCCTTTGGAAGTCCTACAACCCTTCATCAGTGATCTTTTTACATTTAATTCTCTCATTTTTATTTATTTTTTTTTATCCTAAATTATTAATCAACGCCTTTTGTCCTTTTGTCCGGATAGCTGACATTTTCCCCACGCATATTACCTGTTGGACATCAACGAACACTTTTTCTGCCAGTCTGCCCGTAGTAAAATCCATGCAAGGACTAAAACACCATCAGTACAAGAGCCTAACGGGAAGAAAAAAAGGCAGTTATCTCACTCCAATTTTTGATTACTTTAATAAAACTAGGTATAATTACTATTAATAATTGATGCGTCTGCCAAGTATAGGGAGGGGGAATAAAAAATGGCGGCTGTTTCAAAACCTTAAAAAAACACTAATTTTTCATTCGGAGCTTTATATCATAAAAACTACCTACAACACTAGAAAATCTAAGAGAACATTATTTAAAAAACGTAAATTTGCTGAAATATTAGCCCTAAAAGAGTTATTTACGTCCAATAGTTCGCGAGTTATAGCTTAATTTATTTTAAGAATTCTTTATCTCAGGAACTATGAGACGAACAAATGTCTATTAGCAATAAAATTAAAGCTAGTTTATGGACTATAAAGAAGTTTATGACCGTTTTCATGATATTTGCTAAAATAAATTGATTTATAGTTGTTCGGACAATAAGTTTGATTTATGAAAAACTTCATTTCAGAAACCATTGGACGTACAGATTTTTGCCAGCGCTCAAATTAAAGCTAGTTAAATTTACTACAAAATATTTAATTATGTTTATCTTTGTAGGAGTAGTAGTTTTTATGATATTTGACAAATTAAACTCACAGAATGTTAATTTCTAGTTGTTCATATAAAATGTTTGATTTTTGAAAAAATATATCTCTAGATCCATAAGACGCACATATGTCTGCCAACACTCAAAATAAAGGAAATTTAACTTGCCTTAATAAAGTAGTTTATGACACTTACCTTCGTAGGGGTAGTACTTTTTATGATATTCACATATCAATATGAATTTGGCCAAAGAAAATTTGTTCTAACAACTATAATTCAATTTATTTTAGCAAATTTCATGTAAACTATTACTCCTACGAAGATAAACAACATAAACTACTTATCGCTTTGAAACAGCCGCCATTTTTTATTCCCCCTACCTATAATTAGCAGACTCATCAATTTTGACTATTAATTATACATAGTTTTTATTAAAGTAATCAAAAATTGGGATGAGATAACTGTCTTTTTTCTCCTCTTGGGCTTTTGTACTACATGGACTATACTGGTTGATAGCTAGATGGTCTTATATAAGGTTTATTAAATTCTATCGACTACCTGCACTTACGCATGCTCAAACACAAATATTTCTTTGCTATATTTCGAAAAAGGTATTGTCAAATTGACTCAAATTTGAGGGAAACTTAAGTGATTCATGTAAATGTTAATAAATTCTATCCTCTACCATCTCTAACCTATAGGAAAAAATAAATTTCAGAACACGTCTATATTTCAAAAACGACTCGTCACGTAGATTTTATTTCCAAACGTTCTATCATTAACCTCGAAATATAGCTGATTTTATACTCTATGCAACTCAAACCTATAGAAAGAGAAAAGAATTTTTTTTTATAGATTTCAATAATTCGGATTCGTATAATTGATATTATTGTACTAGATTTACTTGCTAGATTAATGTTAATACAAGTCAAAGCCAAAGGTGGTTACAGTTAATATAGAGGAGTATTTATTAGTTACAATTAAGATGTAATTGCAGTATTAGAAAATTATTTATTTAAATAAATAATTACTTGACATGCTGCAATACATTTTATGTTGGACATTGTTTTGCAGAAAAAAATTAACAAAGGGTTATTGATTATACATAGTAATAACTTTTAATATTGTTTATTTGCCATGATTTTTATTTATTTTCATTTCCATGTGTTTAATTAATCACTTAATAAATATTATAATTTTATTCTTTATTTATTTTTTTATCTTTGATGTTTCTTAATTATTATTATTATTATTATTATTATTATTATTATTATTATTATTATTGTTGTTACTTTTTTTACTTTATCCATCATCATATTATTTTTATTATGTCCTGTATACATAGTAATAATGTACACTTACTTAGAGCTCTGATACAATTGCCTTGAATTACGGCAGCATATACTAATAATTCTCAATAAATAAAGTATTTTAAAATATTTTTTGTTTATTTTCTCTGTATATTTAATGTCAATCATGGAATTTGATGGAGCATCGTCGATCCAAAACTGAAGGGGCGTAACTACAAATTTAGCTATCACGGATTTTGATAAATTTTAATATTGTTTCCTATTCTTTACGAAATACTAAAAACACATTAATGAATTGTGACGTCACTAATTAAAAATCCAAGCATCTCTCCCTATCATGTAGAGAATTTTTCACTCAAAAATTCCACTTTTTTTAACTCCTCAACATTTTATAACTCTTGCATTTTATGTCAGAAGATATCGCAACAGCGCTGGATACCCAGTCATTTTACGAAACTTTCGTATTATTTTGTTGCCATTTGAAGATTATAAATCAAAACCGAACGTCCCACTAATATCAGAGAAATAAACAACTCAATTTTACACCAATTTTAGAGGAGAAATAGCAGATTGCACATTAACAGTCTAAACAAGACTTAGTCATATGATATTCTGCATTATTTTACTTTTATCAGGTGAAATATATAATTTGTAAAGCATAACAGTACTGTCACTATTCGGTAATTCAATTCAATATTATGATCAATTCACTTACATAAATTAGAAATCAGCTGCTAACGTATATCCGCAACCATAATTTAAACACAGGATACGACAATATCGTACACCAACGATGTTATGTATTTTACATTCTACAATATATTTGTATTCCACATAAAAGCTTATATTTTTATTTTTTATTTTTTATTTTTATACTATGCGTATTTCCAAAATACTATCCGTTGTTTTACGAGAAAGGTTTACATTTCAACTATTAACACCTCAGTACAAATATAATTTATAGTTGACCGTATATTAATATGAGAAGAAGATAGTTGGGGTGCCATCAGGAAACATAAAAAAATAAATTATATTTAAATATTGTTTAAAATTGATTAATGTTTTGTTTTTTAAAATATAAATTACCAGATGTGCATGATAATAAATAAAACGCATGATAAAAATAAATTTCAATCTCGCATTCAACTTGACAATGACTTCTGTTTAGAATATTATATTTTTTTTTTCTTTGCTAACAAGTTATCTTCATAAAAACAGGAGCCCTTGGCAGGTAAATCTGAAATACTGCAATGCAGAGCGTGGTCCCCTACGAGAGACTAGATAATGGACGGTTTCTTTTAAAAATGGAAGAGCGACGCTTGAGGAAGGATGTGCCAAATAATACACACAGCTTGCCATCACAATAGCTAAATCTATACAGAATTATTTCTTAAGCTGTGGAATTAATCTTGGTGACATTTTGGCCGAGACCCAAATCTCCTCTCACCCTTCCTCACTTGTTTACTGCCAACCAAGTGTAAATCATTATAATACTGGAGGGTCTTCTGAGGGGCTGATAAAACATGTAGTGCGAAACCCGTCGGAGAGAACCCCTCCCCTGCGTACTAACATGTAAATGTATTCGTTATTGAGAAAAAAATGACACCCTCCTTAATATTTCAACAGAGGGGTGGGAAGAAACGCTACGCCACGACTGAGCCGAATCGACTTTCTTATTTATTTGAAATAGATAAATTTAGCTCTGAGTGTTTGGTATAGGTGATTTAACATTGAAATAAAATAATTTGCAGGAATTTCTTATAAATAAATTATGGAATTGAGAAGAGAGCGAAAGAGCGAACCAACAGGTTGTTGGAGACTTGTGTGAAGTATTACTTGATCAATAAATACAGCCAATTTTCATTTCATTATACTATTTTAATAATTTACTGATTTCGAGTTTATTTCTATATTTATTTATTTCTTTATCTATATTACATTTTTTTTAAATATTTACTTTTTTTAATTTTATATTTATTATCTATATTTGAATATATGCATATAGTTATATCCTTGTGGACATTTTTTTTTTAAAGATTCTAATCAAATAGTACTATTACTAATAGTAATATGCGCGAAAATACAAATATTTAATGCTTATATATTGTTATTTGATTTAATTTTTTTATTATTTATGTAATGTGTTATAATTTTATTCTATTTCTTGTAAAGAGGGGAAAAAAAGAAGAAAGATGTTTTGGGTAAAGCGCGAAAATATGTGGAAAAAAGGATATAATAAAATATAGAAAGATGACAATAAGAAAACAAAAAAATCATGTATTACTTTTATATACTATAAATTAACTCCACTATGCTTGTACATTATAAGAATTTAAAAAAAAATCTGACTAGGTATAAATATACTTTGTATTTAGCAACCCAATACATTTGGGCATTACAACCTTTCTAAATCTTTTTCTCCTTATTTTTTTTTATCACTTTCTTAAATTACAGCTATCCAAGTATATCGTCTATTTATTATTTATCCCACAGATTTTTCGAATATTTTATATAAAATTATTTTCTGAGTGATTAATATAAGTTTAGATACGGACACGAGTGTTGAACTAGTTACTACTTAAATACCATCTAATAATAATTATAATATTAATGGGATGATATTATATTAGTCCTTTCATTTATTTATTAGTCCTGATTGTCTTTATTTATTTACTTATCATCTTATTATCTACGATCTTACTTATCATCTTTATAGTCATTCATTTATTACTCCTTACTTTTTGGGCTCTCAAAATTTTACCTTTCATTTATCCGGGGTTCAGAAGAGGTTTTAATTGTGTGTGCTAGCGAGTTTCGAGGAAAAATCATCTTTACCGGATTTCTAACTAGAGCTAATGTGACACATTAAATTATGAATAATTCAACTTAATAGACTAAAGTACTTTTTTTTATCTGTGAAGATGGAAGTTATGATTTGTTGTTGACTTCTGCTCTGAGATCTCTAAACAATCTGCTAATTTCTAATTTCACACATAACATCTATTGAAGAATGGTGTCAAAACTGGAGAATCAAAATAAATCCTGACAAATCCCATCAGATCACCTTTACTCTTTGTCGTAAACCTCTACCCTCCGGTCCTACAGTATCCTTTCTAAATACTCCACTAACGCCTGTTGAACAAATTGGATACTTAGGACTCCATCTTGCCAAGAGACTTACTTGGAATCCACACACAAGACTGAAACGACAAGAAACTGCTCGTAGATTCCGATTGCTACAACACTTACTTGACAAACGCTCTAAACTTCCCATTCACTACAAAAAATTAGTATACACTACGATAATCAGACCAATTTGGACATATGGAATTGAGCTCTGGGGCTCCACCAAACCATCAAATTCATCCCGCATCCAAACCTTACAATCCAAAATCCTACGTAAAATCCTTGATGCTCCTTATTACGTTACAAAATAAACTCATTCACAAAGACCTTGTGAACCATCCTCATCCATTAATTCTTAATCTTTCATCCTTAACAATCCCTGATAATCCTCCGAGGCGTCTGAAAAGAAGATGGACATGGACCTTCTAATTTAAATTAATGTTTGAAGTACCACCAATAGGTGGTTCCCTCCCAAAATTTTCAAGTGTATATGAAACATACAACACATTTACTTATTGTATTATTTTGTACAAATGTAAATTACATTAAATAAATTTTTAAAAAATTCTAATTTACGAATGCTGTACTTATAGCAATAATATTTGAGATGCCTTTAAAATGAATATCTAATTCGAAATCTAAGGATATTAGTACGACAAAAAAATTAATATTTAAGAAGCTTTGGAATATAAATTATGAGCCTTTTATTAGTCATTACATTTTTATTTTTAGCAAAATAATAAATGCACTATTTAAGTTGTGATTTAGTTAAAATAGAATTAGTTTCTTTATGGTTACATAAAAAAAATCCACATTAACAAATAATTTTTATCAACAGAAATTCATTTTTTATGGTAGATTTTTCGCTATAAATAAATTGTGAAGATTAGATCTGCTAAATTGACTTTATTTACAATTGATAATTATTAATTTAAATCAGGTTTTCTGACAGATAATGCCTTTCTTTTTTAGATTTTGGGCAACTGTGTTCGATCAAATAAATTAATTCAGTATAATAATAATTTTAAATTAAAAATAAGTAATTTGACTTGGCTGTTCACTATTTATTATCACAATATCTAGATTATAAAAATAATGAGACTAGAAGAGTATGGGTAATGGATTAATGGTCCTGAATACCGAGGAAGACTATAGGACCGATAGGACTAGATCTCAAATGTTAATTTCTAGAGTGGTCTGAAGTTTGAACAATAAGTTGGAGAGTGTTTGAGAATTTTTCGTTTAAAATTCCTTGTTAATTTGCGTCACATTTTGATACTATGAAGACCTTAATATGACAAGGGACTGTTACATTTTTCGATTTGAGCTCCTCTATTGATTAGAAATATCATATTTTGCTAATGTATAGTAATATTTCTATGGTATTGACATTGTTGTATTTAATATAATAGTTGCCATGACTCGGCCCTCAGGTTTTTTTATATATAGTTATTTCTTTATATATAGTCACTACTCCTAATTAATAAAGAGTGAATAAATATTCTAGATTTATCTATACAAATGTAAGCATACATCCTCGATACTTTAGGTCTGCACTACTCTTACCCTAGCGTTAAGCTGCCATAGGGACACTCCAGATGAGGACATCACAGCAAAGGAGAACAAGTGAACGCGGGGCGCTATTTCAGCCACCGCCTCGGGCGTTTGCAGCAGTCGCCTGTATACAGCCGCTTCAAAATGAATTTTTCATCGCCTCGTCTCTGTCATTTTTATGACCTCCCCCAGCTCCTATTACCTCATTCATCCCCACCCTCTATGATCCCTCGTCTGTGCTTAGCGAAAGGTGATAATACAGAGATAGGCCGAGTAGCAGATTTTATAAAAGTGAAAACGTAAAAAAAAAATATATATTTATTGCTAACAATGCAAAGATTTTTATTCTTTTGTAAATACTAGTCAATTCAAATTCAGTTCAATCATAAAGATTCGAAAGGCTAATGGAAACCGACATAGTACTTATAGGTGATGACTGACACCAAAGATGTTTTGACAACTTAAGTGCAGATAGAGGCTTCCAGTATGTCCAGCGAGATGTCCAGTCCAATATTCTATATATAGCCCATCGCTAGTGAAGTCAAATTTGCAAAGATAACAGTAACTAAATTATATTTTTATATACACATGGTATGGATTACAACCACATTTTTTTCAAACTGTTAAAGTGAATTTGATGAGGCAAGATGGATCTAATTTTCTTGAATTTTATGAAAAAGTGTAATGCTTTTTAGGCATGCTCTTATTATAGGATTATTTTCTTCTCCTAATAAGTTCCTTTCGTATGAGAAATGCCTAGACGTGATAGAGCAAATTAGTTTTGTTTATTCTAATTCCTTACTAAGCTTAAGTCATTTTATATACATAAATGATTGACCGTATTTATCAAAATATGAAGGAGACGGTCGGGGGTGCGGCCAAAAAGAACGATAATAATTAACAACTATTTATTTTCCAAATATTTTTATTAAATAAAATTTGAAAATATTTAGTTATAAATTAAAACATCATCGAATATATAAAGTAATTAAACTTCTAAAAAAAAAATTAAACATAGTGGACGAAATAAAGGAAATTTAGGCACTTCTAATAATCATTAATGAATTGAAAAAAGTAGAAGAAAACCTAAGAACTCAAATATAATTAAAAGAAGTGAATGTTACAATCCCACTGGATGAGATAAAGTTCCTCCAAATAATGAAATGGCTAGGACTAGTCTATTGTCCCCTTGATACTCAAATAGGCAATGAATCTCATTACTGAATAAACTACTCACAATTTAATTTTTTTTTATGATCAAGAATCTTCCATTAAGTAATTGTTTACTCTTGAAAACTGTGTGAATGATCCCATAAACAGGTTATTAATTCAGGTTCAGAGCACGATTTATATGATATTCATAACGGCAATAACTAATGCTTTATTGAGTAATTCTCAATGTTTATAGTCAACTAACAATTTACAAGTCTCATTTGTATGAAGTTCCAAGGATTACTACACATATATTTTATAATACAATATCAGGAAATACTTCTTTCAGATATGAATGATGAATTAATTATATTTTAATGTTTCTACTGTCAATTCTCATTGCCATAGGTATCCCCATAGAAACATTTTTAAATTTCAATAAATCTTAAACTTTATTTTAATACACTTCCCTGGAAAAAAATGTTTCTAGTGCATCCAGATCTTAATTGAAAGCCTACAAAAATCTTTACTTTTTTGTCGTGATAGAACAGACTGATATTTCAAAATATGTTACACTCATTCTTTCACAGGAGTCGGCAAGAAAGAAAAGATGACTGGTTACTATGTTTTGAATTAACATTTCGTGACTTGATATAATTAAAACCCGAGAGGGACCTAGTAGCTGAGTGGGTTAGGGCGAGGATCCAAGAGTGCGATTAGTGCATAGAAGGTTGAGGGTACAAATCCCACTTGTGTCGGTCAAAATTTATTTTATAGCAGCCCCAAGAAAAGGATCTTGACATTCTCACACTGGAGCTGCATAGGTCCTTAATGAAGGACTTCAGCCATAATAAATATATATATATATATATTACATGAAATATTTGAATGATGCTTTCCAAGAATTGATATTTCAGCTAATAAAAAACCTTTTTTATGATGTCTTTATGAAGTGGAGTTCTTGAAGAGGTAAAAGTATTTAGAAGTTATTAAAGCAGTTTTATTTTTCGCAGGTAATTTTTTTTTTGTTTACTCATTATATTAGTTTACACACAAAATTCAATATATAATATATAGCTATTAAAAAAAGAAATAATGAATTATTATTATAATTTCTTAGTATTATTTAATTTCTTAAATAAAAAAACTGGCAATTCGATATAACTAGACAGCTAGGAAAGGGTTACTATTCTTGATTGATATAATGGGCTCATTTAAATAAAATAATTTAACAGATATTTTTTAAAGACATTTTGTGTAAACTCTGAGGTCACCAATAAGGGTGCCCATGGAAGAAGTCACTTTTCTGAACAAAGTTAGTATTAATGAAAATTGGAAAAAGTGACAATTCACATATTTCGCTGAAGTTTAAAATATAAGGTAATTAAAAATTTTCATCCAATTTAGTTTTGGAAAATGTAATAAATTTTGTCCATTTATGAAAAAAATCTAGCATAATCTTTATATGAAAAATTTAGTTATGGTGCGGCCAACCATAATGATAAAATAAAAAAAAGATAGTGTTTTGTTAGGAACAAAACCGGTATACATTTTTTTTTTGCTTCATTCTATACTTTCCGCTCTCTAGCAGAGTATTATATTCAAGTAATGTTATCACTGTTTTTAACCTATTTATTTGTGTGCTCTAAGGGGAAAAAAAATGTTTTTTATAAAGAAAAAGAGAATATATTTATAGTGTATTGTATTTAGTTTATTGTTAATTATTGTTTGAAAAATGAAAAATGTTAATATATTGTAGTGTATATATGTCCCTATAGGAACTCAATGTTTGGGCAGCATGGCCAAATAAAGGATTTATATCTTTCATGTATTTACAAGTATTTTTTGGTTGTTTTTAATAATTCAAAGATATAATTTTCGTTTTACTTAGTTAAGCAATATTTATTTATTTATTTTCTTTAAATTAATCCAACTCCTGAGCTACTTTAACAGCTCATATAATTTTAACAATGATATATTTTTTTTTTTAAAAAAAGGAATTGGGTATGTGTATAATATTGATCTATATATTTTAAACGTCCCGAAAAAAAATTAACTATAAAGCTACAGAGAATAAAATAAGAGAAAAAAAACTGCATATTTCTTATTATAATTTACAAGAACTTCAATAATTTTTATGCGTAAAATTATATCATAATTATTTGACTGAGATGAAGAGGATTATATTCGAAAATGGCCAAATATAAATATGTTTGAAAAAATAATGTAAAATTGTAATATAGTGTTATATTAAAAATCGGTTAATTTTGATAGGATCTAAATGGTTTTCCTCAACTGGATTAATTGACATTTATATAATAATAAATAATTCTATTACTTAGTTACTTTATAATTTTTGTAAAATGCAAAAACTACCAATTTACTTGTTATAACTAGACATCTATGGAAAGTTAACTATTTTTGATTGATATAATGGACTCATTTAAATAGACTAATAGAACAATTATTTTTTTGCAAGACTTTTTGTGAATACCCTCGGGTTTTTTGCCATTAAGAGTGGGTAGTCTAATGCCCGATATAGGGAGGGAGTAATAGTCGATCCATTGTAGGGGCACTAGGAGGTTGTTAGTGCGTTAAATCACTGGGCCCCATCCAGGGCAACCAATGAATAGGGAAGAACGTGAGCCGTTTAAGCTGCCAGATAAGAGTAGATCATTTCCCCAAAGCACGTTTTAAATCTTAACGGGTTTTTCTTTCCCTCTTCGCTCCGTTGTTCCATTGGAAGGACTTGTACAAATTGCTGTTAATGAAAGAGGGAAAACCGTGGACTGTTGCGGTGTTAGGAATACGCAATCTTAAGAGATATTTAACGCTGCGGTCTGTCAGCAGCTTCGGTTAATTTGACTTTTGACAGATCGTCTTAGAAGCGGTGATTTACAGCGCCTAATCTCACGTTTGGAGTCAGTGACTTTCCGAGCTTGCGGGGCGTGGCGCAAATGTAAAAGAACAGAATACCAAAGCGAACACGTTCACCATTACCACGTAGTAACTAATTTTAGGTTTAAACTGTGACTTAGCTCAAAAAAGAAAAAAGAGAAGAAAAAAAGGAAATCAGTTATAACAATTTTAACTTCATTTCATTTATGAATTTTTAACTTTTACTGCAATAGTACTTTCTATAACACTCAAGGGCAATGAGTATTAGTGTTGTAAGTACTTAACCATACCATATATGTATATTAAATAAAAAAAGAAGAGTAAATAAATAATAGTAATAAAAATGATATGAAATAAGTATAAACTAAAACAGATTACAATAATAACAAAAATATTTACACATTGCATTATAATTAGATAAATAAATTTTAAAAAATCAAAATAAGAAAACAAAGAAGGTAAGTAGTTAAAAATAAAGTAATCAAAACATCATCTTGAACACATTCATATACATTTATAATATTTATATTCTGCCAAGACAACCCTGAATAAACCATCCACATACAAGGCAGGTTTTAAATTAGTTAAATCAATTAATTTAAAACAATAATCCCAATATATTTAATATAAATTTTATATTACTTTAATGTGAGGTTTTTTTTATATTAAAAAAATATATAAAAACAAAGACAGTGAAGTCTTTTATACTCCAAAAGAATAATCAAAACTATTACAGCGTCAGTTAAGCTATAAGTTAAAAAAATAAAAAATCGTTATACTATTAATATAATAAAAAAAATCGGGGTATCATTCTTGATAAATCTCGAGAAAATAATCAAAGTCAGAAAAAAATATAAAATCCAATAAGATTGGAACGAGTTATTTCGAGAACAGCGTTATTAATCAATCGATAATTCAATGATTCATGTTATTAATCAATTAATCAAACTATTTTGAAATCTCAAACGGTATATCAGTTATGTTTTTTTTCGAATTGACAAGGTATCAAAGCTTATGTGATGATATTATTTTGATAATAAATTAAGTTAATATAAAAACTACAATAAAAATCATGAAAAAATTTTGAAACTTAAGCTCACTAATGCAATTATTAATTTTATTCCTGTTTAAACGAATGGGATTCTTGAAATTTCTTTTTGGGTTTCACCTTCACGGAACTTTCAAAATATATATCATCATTTATGTTAGCGGATTAATTTTTAAAAAATATATTTTTTTTTTAAAGAATGATTATAATTTTCATTTTTTTTTGTATAGCCCTAGTCTTCTCACTGCACCCCAAGTATCCAAGGGTCTTGTACCCCTAAGGGCCTTTCTTTCCTCAATAAAAAGGCCTACTTAAAAGGGAGAGAAGAAAGCCGAGACGGTCCCATCGGTTTAATCTTGTGAGTTCCCCTCGTTAAGGATCGGCCGAGGAAGTGCCATAATGGGCCGACGGAGACGGGCAGTTAGAACTGATGTGTGCTCCTTCCAGCTCCAGTAGCACAGGTGCTCCCGCAGGGGAGGACAATCTAATCAACTCTCCAGCAAACATTCTTTAACAGTACTCCTTCGGCTCATCCACGTCTTTCCTTAGCTCTTATTTACACCACTCAACGGGTACGAGTCCTGGTTCGTTAGAAAGACTTGAAATTTACTAGAAGTTTACTTTTCATAATAAAATTAATACTTTTGCTGATGGATATGAAAGAACTTTAAAAAAAACTTGCATAATAAATTGCAATAACTCTAATAACAAAGTCGAAGCAGAATTTTAATTTTTTGGTTGTGTGTTTAGGATTCAGTTTCTGGTTCTTAAACGGTGTTGGTTTAAAGCAAATACAGTTTACAATAGAAAAGAAAAATTAATTAATACATTAACTTGCCGATTCAAGACTTGAAAGGTTCCTTTGCTATGCAACCATACGATTCCAAAATTTCAAGCTATATTTCATTCCTATGTTTCATAAACTAGTAAAATTAAATAAAAACTAGACATGTGTCCTACATAAAAACAAACAAACTGGAAATGATTTTAATCCACTAATAAGTATGCGGCTGTTTCAGGGTCAGCCAAAAACTGGATATCCTACAGAAATCTCAACCATAAGTTTTTTCTTTAAATTAAACGTAAAATTTTGCAATTAAAAGTAGTTTGCAGCTAACTACTGCAGTTGTGTGTTCTGATGATAAACCAGAATATAAAATCGTTCCAATCTGTAAGACCCTTCATTAAATGAACTCGTTACGTGTCTCATTGTACTAATCAAATTTAATTTTGTTAGAAACTCGTTCAATGAAGATTTGTTTTTGTTGTTTGGCTAGTTCCAAATTAGGAATGTCAAGATACATTTCCTGGATCTACCACGAAATAATTCTTGTTCATCAATTTATGTAAGAATAACATTATCTAACTGATACGCCCTTTGAATGTAGCGAGAAAAATATTTAAAAAAGTGGAAACATATTACTGTTTTTTGGACTTTGCAACCTTATATTTGTAAAGATTATTAAGATTATTTACAAATTTATCTGATTTAACCGATACGAAAATTCTAATTTAATTACGCAATTATTGTTATAAGAGTTTTTATGCATAATTTTCGTTTCTTATTTATCTATTTTTTTTTTTATGAACTTCGGTCTGGAATATTAAACACCCAAATATCATAAAGAAACCACGTGATGACATGTATATCGTAACTTGTGGTTATGATCGGCTTAAAAATCATGCAATAGATAAAATAATCCCCCAAACTGAGAAAATCCTTTTGATCCTAATTGTTACTGATAAGAAAATAAAAAAAAATTAACAAGAGGGGTATTTAAAAGCAGATTGGATCTGGAATCGCCTTAGTCAGTGCAATGATGCTCAGGTTAGCGGTGGTGTTAGCATGCTTCGGGTCCTGCCTCTGTCTGTCCAGGCAGCATCAGATAATCGACTTTGTCATCAACCAGGCCAACGGGGCCATCAAAGAGACCTACAAGAACACGACGATCCTACATGATAGCTTCAACTACACCTTCAACGACTACGTCACTTACTCCAGCAACTACACGCTCAGAGATTTGGCCTCCGCGGCGAGAGCCAACAACGCCCCTAATTCGGTAGTGAGTGTGAGGTGCGGTCCTAAAACTACACGGTTCCTCCTCAACATGGAGCTCCAGATGAAGGTCTTTGAGCTAGCATACAAAGCCAATTGGAAACTGTTCTTCTTGAATTATTTAGGGAACATGAAGGTGAGGAACGACGACCTCAGAGGGCGGATAACTGGGGAGATACTTGTCGATCTCTCTAAGAATCCTAAAAACGGCTCGGCTTGTTTCCCCAAGTGGAAAACCTTCGTTGTGTCTCGATGGGGCGACTTCAAGCTGAGGTTTACAGACGGCAATCTTCTTTATAGGCCCCTAGAAAAAATATTATCCTTTATCCTTACGGTTCATGTGCCCAAAGTCGTCAGTCAAATTACAACTCAACACAGTTCCAATTTTCCGATCCCTGAAAACTTTACGAAGAAAATCTGCCCCTATTTCTGGAACCTAGCTAGAAGGCAATTGTGATGGCTTAGCTCCATATTTTTTAGGAAGCTATGGAAAATTGAAAGGAATCTCTTAATATTGAAGAACTGACATTACTGTCGTACCATCCGGACATAGTTATGTATACATTGTATATCGTACATTGGAATATAATTGTTAATTACCAACATCTAGCTCTTCGTGTATGTATCGATCTTTCATCATGAACTATCTATTTAAATAAGCGCGTCAAATGAGAACAATGCATTGTTTGTATGGATCGAAAGAAAATCCACACTGAGCTTGTAAAATTGATTTGCTGTGAAGAAAAATACTCATGAAAAATGATCTGTAAACCTATAAGCGTGTATTTTTTAAAGAATAAAACTTTTAAAATTTTTATTTGTTCATTTTTCCCCAATAAATGCATTATTTGAGTTAAGTTTGATGTTAGACTTAAACACAGTGAATTTTTTCAGGAAACAATATAAGTAAGTATATGAATCTTAATTATAATTGTAGTTTGCGAGGTATTCTATATTATTTTAGTAGTTCCTCCTTTCAAGAATTTTAATAGTCCCTCCTTTCAAGAACATTCCGTCCCAAATATCTGTACATTTAAACTATAATTCAGAAAGCTCTTGTTTATGGGTGTGTAAATATTAAGACAGTAAATCAATCACAAGTCTTAAGTGTCATTCGGCTGAGGAAGGCACTCAACCACTCCACGAAGTTTCACTATTCCTAGCTGTAAAGACCACTAGCAACCCAACTATGTGTTAAACTAAATGCGTAAGTCCATTCCACCCCTTAGTTAATTCCGTAGTCAATGTTAGTTAAATTATTTTTTAATGGATACTGTAATGAAGCCGTAAAGGCCAATTAAAAGTCAAGCCATTGATGGTTGACTTTTGTTTCGTGGAGGAACCATAAACCAATTTTGCTACAATCCAGAAATATTAGGCCTCGCAAAAATAATTTAAGCATATGTTTATTTTACTCTTGGTCATACAAAATTTACTCCACAGTTTCCTCTAGTAATGTACAATTTACTGTATATTTATGCACAAATTAACTCCATCTAATTTCATTTTGATAAACGAAGAACGCGATTCGTATCCATGATTGAAAAAGAACCGGGAAACAACGAAAATTACTGTCCGGCAACCGATACGAAACTTGTTATCTTATTTGAATGCAGCTTACAGTCATCATCCGAAACAAGATAGCATGCCTTTAACAAACATGCAAACTGCAATCATCAGATGCTACAAAATTTTGTCTGCCAAAATTAGGAAGGAACATCGCACTGGCAGAAATAATTCAAAATCTACGTTCCTATTGTACAAAAGGGTGCTTTTTTTATATAGTTTATTTCAAGAAACTTCGGCAGATGAAGTTTATAGCGTTTCGAGAGCAGGGAATGTTGGTTCATGGTAAATCGTCTTCAACAAGTTTAATGTGGGAAGAAAAAAAAAACCTTTTTTTGAGCAATAAATGAATACTTTGCAAGACAATCTTCAATCTTGCTTTATATCAATTATACCTTTAATAGAAGAATTGTTTCAGGAAACATTTTTCCATTGATAATATAGTTATACAATAATCGTAATAATCACGGTTATCAACTCTAAAATTCATATTGTACTATAATTGTAAGCAGTTTTATATATTCTTCTAGTTTATAACCTAAACAAATAATAAAATGATTTGAATTTCTAATAAAAAAATAATATTTCAATTATTAGAAAGATATCTTCATGATGTTTTCCTTGATTAATAATTTAATTTTCAGTCCACGCTTACATCACTCAAGATAAGAGAGATCAGTTTTCCAAATAGAACAGGGTTAATCCAGCTCGCATTTAATAAGTTATTAGTGGCTTATTAGTTAGTATGGAACAATGAAATATCGCAGTATATTATTCTTGCAATA
>NW_027105747.1:1116380-1148913 GCF_000696795.3 Halyomorpha halys
AAATATAAGTGTGTTTGTGTATGTATGTATAAATTACGACATTGACACAACTTATTGTTCTAGAATATTCTCCTCTTGTGCTGTTATGATTCCTATATCCACGATAACAACTAATTACAAACTAATAAAAGAAATACATAAAATTATTAAATCAGGCGGAACCAATATTATTTTTTATGCTGTAAGTTAATGAAATTTAATGTAGAGGCTGTGTATCAGATTTTTAGATTTATTTCCCTCTTTATCCGTACTCGTATTAAATTTGCCTGTGATATATCAATGTTAAAGTTAAAATGCAGGTGCATTTTAAGGTAGTTTAAATAATAGATTTTAGTTCTGACTATCAGTTTTCCTTGAAAAATCTTTCCGATAATAATAGATCCCCTTATCGTTAATCATAATCTGGACTTATTTTTATTATATCAGAGCATGACCCTTCTCTTTAGAACAATTTAGTGTCTTCCCGCTTGGCCTTTGTATTCCTCACCCTTGATAAAATTTCCATGTACAATTTTATACAATATTATAAGTTAATTTTTCATTATTAATACTATTATTTACTTATTAGATGGCATAATAATTATCATTCCCACATTCCGATTTATTATATTTTAAATAAGTCACTTTCATCTATCAAAAAATCCTATTTCGAAAACATACAACCTCAGCCAGTTGGCTTTTTATGTTTTCATAAGAATAACAATTGAAATTTTCAAAAAAGGTTTATATATTTTCGGTATTTAATGTTTCAGATTTTCGTTTATAATTGTAAATACTATATTAGCAGAAATTGTACCTTTTCATTTTTTTTTTCTTTTCTTCCCCCCCCCCTGACGAAATAAGTAATTGAATACATAAAAACAGGTAGGTATATGTAAATATTGTACTTTGTAATTCCTTCGATTCCCTTGTGGCATTTTAAGGTGATGTGCAGGGTCCAGGTGGTGTTGTGGTGGCTTATGCCAGTTGAATTATTGGAACGGGAAGGGGGCATTCCGCTGGTTAAATTGTGAATAACTCTACTTTAGACAGTAGAATCCAAAGCCCTTCCCTCGTCTAGGACATTGACCAAGGGGACCGTGCTCTGCTCCCAGGTCTTGGCGGAGGGGCGATCTCTCGGAGGGTTACAGCAGACTTTCAACCCATCAAAGAATTTAATGTGCCTATATACTACGCCGCAATGGGGAGTTGAAGCTCTTCTCGGATGACACTGTTCTTGGCCCTCTGGAGCGTGGTTCCTCCGACGATCTTTCGGAGGACAGATCCCTGGAAGCTCTGCAGTCTGTTCAGTGTGGTTTAGTAGAGGTGTCTCATAAGTGGGGCATCATGAAGCAAAGTTGGTCGGATTATCGATTAATAGATTTGAAGCATCAGGCGCAGTGAGGGTTGCGGTGATATGAGCAAGTGGTGCAGTCATAAAATATAATAAAACTATGAATTGAATTTAATTACATTTAAAAAGAAAAATTATTATTTTTGGTTTAATGTTATTGGATTTTTTTCCTTTTTATTTATTATCAAAAGTGTTAGTCATCATATGTTTCATAATATGACATATGTGTTTTTTTATTTGTTCTATTCTTATTTTATGTATCATTTTAATTATTGTGGTTCATTTTTATCTTTTTAAATTCATTGTTTTATAACATTTTATGACGTTCTATAATTTCATTTTTATTTTGTATTTTACTGTAAGGCTCTAAAGCCTAATTTTGACGCCTATATATTATTCTAAAGAAATAAATCCCAGAGTAAATAAAGATTATTATTATTATGTTAAAGAACCGTCGTGGGTCGAAGCCCCACTCCCACTTCGCCTCTCCTGAATAGGAACTCGAAGTACCATATAATATGGATCGCGACACTACAAGTGGTCAAGTGAATTCTGATTCTTTTGTGTGAATCCCTTAGGAGTATGATTCACTTAGGAGAACACTTTCCGGAATATAAATAAATTAAATTATAACCAAAAAAAAAAAGTTTGCTGTGAACATATTATATTTCATTGAAACTATCTCTCCATTATTTTTTATACAATTTAACTTATACTTGTTTATTTCTAATATTTCACTTATCCAATACTACTGGACTATTGTCACTAATACCCAACTTCCCTTAAAATTTGTACCAAGTAAGAAAAGCCGTTTTCGAAGTATTGCTGTGCCTAGGAAAATACTCGTACGTTCAGAGATGCATAAATAAAAGTAGGAGACGGAATCGTATAAAAATCAGTGTAGATGTAGGAATTACTAGGTAACAATCCATAGAATCCCTGAATATTTCTATGCAGCAATGGGCTCACTCATATTCATATGAAGGAAATATAGCATAGGTTAAGGACGATTGGGAGGCTTAATGATCTATCCGAAAATGTTGACACGGGAAGACTCAATTAGTAGTCTGTTTGCAGTCTCGGTCTGCATCTAAATCATCCATTTACTCTGTCCCTATCCCATGCTGGTACTCAATCGTCCACTGCTTGTCTACGAATGTTATCAGTCTGGCTCTTTGTTTTGATACCGGAATAGATCACAGTATGGAAATCACAGTAACTCTTTTTATAAAAAGATACTGGTCTTTTTACCTTATCGTTGGATTAAATTCGATTGCAAAAAAGTTAATTCTTTTGGCACATAAGCTTCCATATAGATTATTAGATATTAAAATCTTTTCATAACTCTTTGGGACAAAGTTAAAAACAAATAAAAAAAAATTAATGATGACCTAAAGATTTATAAAAATAAAAATTACTGACCACCAATTAGGATTTATAACATCTCATTCTACAATACACCAGTGTCTTCCACATATATTCCACGAGTCTTTCTCAACGTTGAACGCAGATTCCGATTACTATAACTACTTCACAAACGCTCAAAACTTCCCATTTACCACAAAAAACTCTTATTTGCTATGATAATCCAACCTGTTTGGACAAACAAAATTGAGCTTTGGGGATCCACTAAACCATAAAATTCCTCCTTTCTTTACAATCCAAAATCCTTAATCACAGTCCTAACAACATGCGCTGATGACACATGTATACTCTCTGTAAACAACGACCCAACTAATGCATCACAAACATTACAGACGCACATAACATCTATTGAAAAATGGTGTCAAAACTGGAGAATCAAAACAAATCCTGACAAATCCCATCAAATCACCTTTACTCTCCGTCGTAAACCTCTACCCTCCTGTCCTACAGTATCCTTTCTAAATACTTCACTATCGCCTGTTGAACAGATTCGATACATAGGACTCCATCTTGACAAGAGACTTACTTGGAGTCCACACACAAGACTGAAACGACAAGAAACTGCTTGTAAATTCCGATTGCTACAACACTTACTTGACAAACGCTCTAAACTTCCCCTTCACTACCAAAAATTAGTATACACTACGATAATCAGACCAATTTGGACATATGGAATTGAGCTCTGGGGCTCAACGAACCCATTCAATTTCACCCGCATCCAATTCTTACAATCCAAAATCCTACGTAAAATCCTTGATGCTCCTTATTACGTTACAAATAAACTCATTCACAAAGACCTTAACATCCCATTAGATGCAGATTTGGCCCAAAACAGATATGCGTCTTTTTCATTCCAAACTCCTTAACCATCTTAACCCATTAATTCTTAATCTTTCATCCTTAAAAATCCCTGATAATCCTCCGAGGCGTCTTCAAAAGAAGATGACCACAAAATCTTCTAATGTAAATTAATGTTTGAAGTACCACCAATGGGTGGTTCCTTCCCGAGATTTTCAAGTGTATATGAAACATACAACATATTTACTTATTATATTATTTTGTACAGTTCTAAATTACATTAAATAAATAAATTTAAAAAAAAAAATCCTTGATGCTCCCTATTTCGTCACAAGTAAGCTCGTGCATAACCTCAACATCCCATTCGTTGCACATTTGGCCCGAAATAGATATACCTCCTTACATTTCAAAATTCTTACCCATCCCAACCCATTAGTACTTAATCTCTCGTCCTAAACAATTTAAAGTCTGATAATCCCCGAGTTAGCTGTAAATATAACGGCTACAGGATCTGCTAATTTAAAGCAATGAATGAAGTAACATTATAGGGCGGTCCCTTCCCAAAATTAGTATGTATTGTGAAAGACTTGTCACATTTATTTATTATATTTTGTTGTTATACAGTTGTATATTTCAATAAATAAATAATTATTCGCAACGTTCACTGATGAGAATGACAATCAGCAAACGTGAAGAAAAGACAGGTAGTTCTACCTTGAGGAAGGCTAGTACGCAGGCCCACTTCCAGGCCTTAGTATATCCAAAAATTCGCAAAAGATCTCTCATCCAGCTCCTTTTATTCGCATATCGGTCTTAATAGAAATGTCAGATAATAACGTATCATTTATCAGTTTGTTAGTATCCTCTTGGAGTTTATAATGAAAGCGGATATAAAGAGTGCATATGTGGATGATTGGTCGTTTCAACTCTTTAAATATTCAAAGAAATTGTAATTAAAGCTAGTTTTTCAAAAACTAAGGCTATTTTATAAATCCGCATTTTGTGAATTTAATTTGGCAAATATCACGAAATTATTAGACGTCAGGTTTCCATTAGCACTAAAATTGATTATAATAATTCGTACCATAAAGTAGTTTATGATGATAATATTCTTAAGTATAGCAGATTAAAAGTTTTATCTCGTAACATTAATGGTAAGAGTTCTATTAGGACTCAAATGCTAGTAAATTCAATTTATCTTAATAAAGGTAATAATTTTTTTTTTCTTCAGTTGGCAGTTTTCAAAGATGTTCAATACTTAATGGAAAATAAATGAATATTTTTGGTTTTTTCCTAGATGAAATGAAACTGAAATAGTACAGTACCTGTAAAATAGTATTCTTACATAAACTGTTTGCCTTAAATTTTGAAATAACATAATATTTCTAAATATTTATCAGCAAACTCTAATCAAAATTTGTAAACTTAACGAGATGATTCGATTTCCTGAAAAATTAAACTAAATAGAACGTTCATTAAACGTAACTGTTAATAGTTACACGGAAGTGCTTTGATTATTTTTGTATCTAAAAATGGCCCAGGGAAAACGCCTAGTACTAGTCTGCTATTAAAAACAATAAAATAAAATTTGAAAAGTTAGTCTGTAATGTGGTTTGAGGAGGATAAACGGCATTGTATTTCTAGAGGTCAAATGGGGATGTAAGTTCTGGCTTGCGATTAATTGAAATGGGACTATTCGTCTGATTCTCAGATTCCACTGAATATGCTCGTGTAATAACTTCGTAATTATATTATTAGGCATACTATTCAGTTTATTATAATTTAATGATTAGGTTCATTATATAAATTCCAACAAGCCAGTACATACTTTGAGAGCTTCAAGTATTACCTATCAAATGTACTAATCAATATGTCAGTACTAAATAACAAAAAACTAAACATTTGTTTCATCTATTTAATAATATACAATATTTAGCAAAAAAATCATATATTTTTTTATTAATTAATGAAGACAACACATTAGCAAAAAGGAAAGCTATTATTATTATAATTTTAATAAACTAATCAGAATGTTTAAATTAAAATATTAAATACTACTTCTTATTCTTGAATTTTTCCACTATTTTTTTTAAAAGTAAAATATTTAAGATTTATTTTTTAAAAATTAATAGTTATTTTTGAACTTCCTGAATAGATGTTCATAAAAAGGATTACAGGAAGATTGCAACAATATTATTAAAAAGATTTTATTTCTTTAATTTTACAAATAAAAAGAAAATAACTAAACCTCCTTGATAAGGTAATTTGTTACTCGTAAGAATAAATTGAATGAGTATTCTTGGATTTGGGCAATTTTTCTAAAAATAACCAGGGGTCGATATGCATCAATAACCTCACGTCCTGACCTAATTGACATCTATTCAAGCTTTTTTTTATATTATTGTAAGCACCTGACAAATATGAATCAATAAATAAAGTTCTGAACTGCCCTGTACAGCTCAAAGGAAAAAAATGGATATTGTTAACTTAACATGCCAAGATATTATTTGAGTGTAACATAATATATACTTCAATAATAATAAAATATATATCGTCGTTTAAATTTGATACCTTGTATCCGGAAAATATTTTTTAAAATAAAAATTAATGCTTCGTTTGCTAGAGACATCACAAAAGAATTTTTAAATTCAAATAAAATAAAACGCTATTACTATGTCACTAAAATTATTATCTCTTTACCTTATTTTTTTATTATTTTTTAAAACCATGTCGAAACGAGTTTCTTTGACAGAATTGCTCCACTGAAGTTTAGTGTTGAGGTGTGCGGCACACCAGTAATGCTTAAAAGTGCGACTGATCTGGAAGTGAATGAGGAGAAGTATACCTAACGTTTGGTGTTAGGTAAAACATAATCGAACGTTTTATGTTTGTTTTGTTTTTTCTCCTCCTGTTATTCTAAATTAAACAGCATGAACTTTCATCGCTGGATTTTTCCTTCTGAAAGTATAAAATGATACATTTGTCCAAATTCTTATTTCTTAATAAGAAGTAAATATTAGTTTTAATTATGAATTTCTGCCTTATTCTAAATTTCCGGTAATTTTATTCTTTGCACAAGAAATCGTCTATTTTCGTCCATAACTCACTCCCCGTTCATCCGCCTTCATTCTTGCGGCATTCGATTCAGCATTAAATTTTCTGCAAGAAACACCCCTTTGCTCGCTTCTAAAGCGCTTAGTTTAGGAGATATGAAATAATTTGGACGTTTTCGGCCATAACTCGCTCCCTGTTCATCTGATCCCCTCCATTCTTGCGGCATTCGATTCAGCATTCAATTTTCTACAAGAAACACCCCTTTGCGCCACTTTCTTCAGTAAAACTGTAAAAGCTAAGTCTGCTACATTTAATTTTGAGCTATTTCTGCATTTGATTGTATTAATAATATAAAAACCTTTTTTCATTATTATCCTCATCATTGTTTCTGAAGAGAAAATGTATATTGTTCGAATTATCAAACAATTTTTTTTTTTACTTTTATACTGGCAGATTGACTTTACATCTTCCAGGATTTAGCCCTGGCGAAGCCTTGCAATGTGGCGAAACGTAAGTTACTAATAAATATTTGTTTCGACTATTTTTTTTTTTTTTTGGTACATTTTTTTACCACCTTCCAACAATTAATTTACTCTTAGTGGTTCTTTGTCCCCATTAAATCAATCTTAAATTGCACAATAGTATTTATTCCCAGCTGCTTAAAATCAATCTAAAGAAGTGTTCCTAGGTCTTCCACTTCATCTTCTCCCATCAACTTTTGTTTCATAAGCTGAATTGATCATTCCAAAAAGAATTCAACGAAGTAGTAATATAAGACTGCGGTTACCCCCTTACTTATCTATGCATGTGAGTCTTGGACTACCACCTCAAGATACAGAAGTTAAATCCAAGCATTGGAAATGAGATACCTAAGAAGAATAGAGGGGAAACAGACAGAGATAAAGTCAGGGGTTATAAGAAGTAAACTGGGATAGAAACCAGCCTAACACAGGATAGAAGAAAGTAGGCTACAATAGTTTGACCACGGAACACCGTAAAGAAAAAGAAAAAGAATCTTTTTTTTTCTATTTATATTGGAAGAAAGCTGAATTATAAATTTCAGGCTTTTCCGACTACTTTGTGTGAATCAACTATGCTGAATGTAAACAAATGTTCAAACTCTGGTCCAAAATAATCTATTTTGATGATATTAAAATTGTATTGTTAACTTTATTTTGTAGGTAAGTCTTCGAATATTCCTTTTTTTTTAAGCTGTCAGGAGTTCTACAATTAAATATCAAAACGAATCAGTAGTGATTTTTTTTTTAATTGTTGAGGAATCATATCCTTTCTTCGGCATATATATTTCCTTCTGCATGAAACAGAGAAATCCAACCTCGAATAGCTGAAGAAAGATGACATGGCTAAAAGCGGAGGAACATATCCAGAGCGGGTTTGATGGATTATTTGCCTGCTCTATGTTTGCTGAGTAACGTTCTCAGCTTGGGTTATTTTAATACATCATATGTTTGCAGTGTGTCGCTCATCTTTACTTCTTAGCGATGCCTGAGTTATAGATATCTCTTTGAGGTGGATTTTGGACTAGAGAGCCCTTACAGATTCTGCAATTGCTATAACATTCCCGAGAGCCGATAACGTTCCAATTCCTTCGTAGGGTTTTCCAGAAAGTACATCAAGTTATTTTGTAAAACTATCACTGTCCTCAGTAACGTTACAAATAAACTTAACTAGAAAGAAATCCTTCAGCTCGCTTTGATTAAGTTTGTTGGACATGTATTAGTCTGATTCTCTATCTAATCTTAGTATCACAAAAATCGTATCTTATATTGATATATATCGGTGAGATATGATCGATGATGACGAAGAAAATGGACTAAATAACTAAAATGTTTCAGGGATATATATTAGAATTACAGTATGATGCAATAGGGAAAAAAATCGATTATTCATGAACGACAGTTATTAGCAAATTAATTTATTAATAAATAAAATATTAATTAGCAATTTGACAGCAAAGGGACGTTTGTGTTCGGGATCACATTTTAATCAGAATTCCTCTTTTTTATTGGCTTAATTACACGTTTTACCTCGGTTTTTCAACTTAATCACTGGCGATTTGATTTTGTATGGAAATAAATTGGATTTTTTTTTCCTAAACGTCAATTTGGGGAGGGAGAAAGGAGGGCGATTGGTCTGTTTAAACATGCATAGGACGGCTGAGAGAACAAAGGGCACGCCTGGCCAGATCTACAGGCCAGTAGAATAATCGCGTTACAAAAATAATCTTTCATGGCTGGTGGAATAGCTGATACGTCGTAAATATTTTTAAAATAATTCCATTTAAAAAAATATAATAAAAATTCACGCTAAACCAGCAATTCTCTAGGATATAGCTAGATTGTTTTTCCCAAAAGGCAAATCTAAATCTAAAATGCATTATTATAATTCACAAACAAATTGAAACGAAAACAAAACACACACGCAAACATGTTTTTATATATACATAAACTGAATTTAATTTATTTTCATCCCCATCGTCGATTTATTAAAAATTCTATACTATTCAAATGTAATAGTCATTGAAACCACGCGATGAAAGGTGCTTTGGTTTCTTTGCACCATTATGTGTTTAGCACTTTTTTGTTATTGAAATTAGAAAAAATCAAATACTCACAAAATAAAGAAGCGATCTCCTTTATATTTTTGGTATCACTAGGACATTATGTGCATAAAAGCCGAGTTTGGGTGTAATTGGTAAAAAGCGCGTGTTTTATCAATTTTTTTCTTATATTCACGAAAGTGATCATATAATTTTTTTTCTAAACTGTTAGAGGTTTCTAAGATGACAAACTACACATCCAACACTAACATAAAAAAAAAAATGACATGTTTTACATTTTTAATACCACCACAACACTTACACAAAGGGGTTCGAGGGACAATTTGGATGGGAAAAAGATATAGGAGGAAAAAAAATTGTTATTTTTATAATTTTTTTTTTTGCAATAGCACGAAAGCGTTAGGCGAAGTACTAGTATAAGAGTCGAAGAGGAAAAGAAAGGCAGTTATGTCACCCCAAATTTTTGAATTCACTAATGTAAACTACATACATTTGGGAGTCAAAATTGACGAGTCTGCCAATCCAGTTCAACGGAGTTTAAAAATGGCGGCCGTTAAAAAATTACTCAACATTGCATGGACGAATTGGTATATTTTAATTTTTTCTAAGGGAACTCACTTAAAAGGAGGGATTGAAGATGTTTCATTGCTATACATTTTCATAAATAGAAAACATAAAATTTCTACATAATCTTAAGCCTAATAAATAAAAAAAAAATAGGATTCATTTAATTTATATTTGTACATCTCTTACTTTTACATATGGAACATCTAATATTTCCTAAGATATAGCCGTCAAAAGCAACAATTAAATAAGCTTTAATTTGATGCCTACTAGACATCTGTAAACCTAATAGTTGTTAAGATATAGCCGTCATAAGCAAAACATTTTGTCTAACAGGTTTCTTTTGTGTCAGTACTAATTCTAGTTTCACATGAGTCAAGAACCAAGAGGTATGAAATAACTGCATTTTTTGAGTTTTTCTTACTTTTTGGAACGGCCGCCATTTTTATACTCCCCTGAACTGGATTGGCAGACTCATCAATTTTGACTCCTAATTATAAGTAGTTTACATTAATGAATTCGGAAATTGGGGTTAGATAACTAAGGTACATTTAATTTCATTCAAAACTGACAATTATGATTTCTAAACACAGTACTTTTCGAGATATGAGGTCAATTATTTTTTAAAACAAACATTATTCCATCATTTTAGAGACAGGTGATTGATCAGTTTTGTCCTTCCATATCTGAGAAACTACATGTCCCAAAAAAAAAAAAAACAGGACCATTTTTATAGAAAATGTAATGTCATTTAATTTTTATCAAACCCAGTAGAAAAAAAAAACTAAAAATAATATCAAATTTATATTTGTATTAAACTATGTATAAGAGGTCAATATGATATTTTTTGAATGTTGGGATTAATTAGTTATTTTAACTGGTCTGGAAAGTAATAGCTAAAATTAACTTTTATAAGCATTTTATTAACTAATTCAAGAACATTCTGTTACAACAGTTTTCTATACAAACCTTGACTTATGGCATACTATAAAATTTACAAAAATTCTATCTATCTAAAATAATTTAAATTAAAATTGCTTTTATATATTTTTTTGGAGTATAATGAAGGATATACAATGAATGATATAGATATTTCATAATTTGAAATTCCAAAAAATTCTTTTCAAATTTTATATTTCGGCATTTCAATTAAAACTTTAAACTAATGTGACGTAAAGTGGGGGGACTGCGTTTTCGGAGTTAGTGTGCAATCGTCTTTTTAAATCCGAAGTCTGAATTGTAAGTCTTACTCTTTACGGACCATGAATTCTAAACTTGATGTCTCCCAAATAAGCATCAAGGTTTCACTATCGTAAAGTAAAAGGACTGGTGAAGTTATCTTTCCCAACTTATTGATTAAATTAAGTGCTTCTGCGTCTGTTGCATTAATATCGGTATTTAACTATATTAGACCTATGGAACCTACATGAAATGTTCTTGAAAATACTCAGTGATTTCTATGTTTACTTGACAGTCTTCTAGTTTTATGCTAGTCTGCAGTTTTCTCGGCAAAGTATGATAGTAAGGATAAGTGCAGATCTATGTTCTGGAACTAGTAGTGCATTTGGTGTTCTCGTACACTTACTACCGTATTTTACCTGAGCAACTGCGGACTATCGCATCGATAATTTTTTTTTTTCAATGCCTTCAATTATGTTTTAAATTTCACACTCATAATTATGAGAATAAATAACTTAATTTGTCGGAATTGTGAGCACCAATGCGGGACAATTAAGAATAAAGTTTTCAAAATAACCGTCAGATTCTGATAATTGGTTAGTTTGAGACTTTGAACCTTCAACATTCCAGAACAGAGTGATAAATAGTATTTTGTTAAAAAAAGCAATAGTGTAAAAGCCATCATCCAATTTTGTTCCAGAGACAATTCAATTGTAACATCACTGGCAAAATACATGATTCTTTTGGGTCTATTTATTTTCTTTAAAAAAATAAAAATAAAAAAAGACACAGTATATTAGCATAGATAAGTGAAAAATCTATTCTCCTTTTGAGTTGGTTACATCTTAAAATTAAAGCAACGTTTTATTTGCATAGATAAGGTTTATTTTATATAAAGACATTACTATTCAAAATTTCATGATTATTGCTGCAGTCTGAAAAGTGGCAAATCCTTCATTTGTAAGTCAGTCCTAACAATAAGCTATTCAAAGATTTCTTGCAAATTAAAAATTATTCCTCAACTTCTATTACCTAATGCCAAAAATTTGATTTTATAACGTCATTTAAATGCATTAAATATTCTCATATATTATAATATATTTGGAATAATTAAAAATGAACAGAAATCTTACTGATTAAACACGAAAAGAAGTCTTAATTAACTAAAAATTCATATAAAGAAACACCATATTTAAGTATTTACTCATACTAATATTGCTCTTACTTTCATTTGTTTTTCAACTATATTATTCCTAGAGTAATTTTTAATTTTATTTTAACTTTGAAAATGAAAATAATCAAAACCTACTTATCATTCATCTACATATCAATATCAATCGCTCCACCTTAATTCATAATTAAAATTTTGTAAAACTTATTCTTCAGTTTTGGAAATAGACCACGTTTATAATAATAGTGAGACATAAAGAGAGATATTTTTAATCATATATCATATTTGAACTTTTTAAACGGGGAAAATTCAAGTTTTAATTACTTAATATAATTTTACAATTTGATGAGTATTAAAAATTCTTTTAGATCCTTAGAATCGCTAGGTATATTATTTTTTCGCACAAAATTAACTAGCCATCTCAAAAATAATTCTTCTTGACGAAAAGGAAAACAGTTAACGCCACAAGAATAACCTAAAAATAACATAACTGAAAATGATATCAATATTCGTTAGAACCTTTTATTCTCCACAGTATATCATTTAATTTAATTTTTTTCTCAAAAATGGATTAAAATCATTCTCAGGTTCAAAATTTATTTATAATCATGATATAAATTTTGTATATATTCTTTCATATTGATACAGTCCTGGAGTATCTTGCTAAAAGATTTGTTTTAATCTGACTTGGCGTTATCCACACACTCCTCTCTATTTCACTTCAAATTTCTTAAAAAAAAAAAATCCTTTCATTCTCTATTATTTCTTGTAGTAATTATCATCTAGCATGGTGGCATGTTAAAAAAAAAAATACATGGGAAGGTTGACCCGTCATCATTTCTACTCACCGTCATTCTCATGACGAACATAGTTTATAATTTATGTACTTTACAATATTGCGAGTATTATTTATGATTTTTTTTTGTATAATGATTAAAAGCTACTGAAATTAAATATTAATTAAAATGTTTGTATTGTTTCAGTGAACGTTGTTGACGGAGAGGTTCTACACATCACGAAAGTCAGCAGGCTCCACATGGGAGCCTACCTTTGCATTGCGAGTAACGGAGTTCCACCTTCCATTAGCAAGAGAGTCATGCTTAGGGTGCAATGTGAGCATATCAATAATTAATTCAATTTATTCCTAATAGAAATGAGAGTAGTTATTATCAAAGATGAAGGAATTAATAATCTATTCCTTTATTTTAATCTATTTTTATTTCTTATTTGATAACGTCATTATAAGATTACTCGACATCTAATCTTCAATTCGTGAAGAGTATTATTGTTTTTGTCTACATTTATAAATAAATTGTTATAGTTTACTATCATTGGTAATGCAGTGTGCTACTGACTCTAAGGATTCGTGTTCGAATCTGGCTTATTCACAGATAATTATACCTGTGGGTGGTGAGTTTCCTTAATTGGTTAAAGATTTGGCGGTCCAGCCGTGATTTTAGAATCATTCTCATGATTTTTTTTCCAGCCAAATCACCTCCTTGTGCAACCGTTGGTTTATTAACAGTACTTCCTTGCACCCTTACGCTTTTATGGATTGCAGTGGTACTATTCAAATTTATTATTTAATCATATTAAATGGTTAGTTAAAATGAAGATGTTTTATAACTAATACTATATTACTTTGTTTTTATTTATTTAAGTATATACTGATACATAAACGTCTAGGCGTTGCGAATATGCAAAAAAAAATAAGGTAATCATAGTAACAGTATATTGTGCCTTAAATAGTTTTAATCATCTAAACTCCTTCATATTATTAATAACAAATAAGAATAAATCAAAATTCATCGTGAAACAAAAATAAAAAATCTTAGATACTAACTTCAAGGTCCAAGGAATAAAAAAAATCATTTTATCCGGATTTAGTATTACTTTAATAAAAACTATATATGAAATGAAATGAAAAAATAACTTTATTCTGGGACATATGTCCCCTAAGAATAATTACATGGTTCATATAGTGAGATTTTTATCTGGCGAGCGTTTACAAATTTTCAGATAGTAGAATGAAATTACATTGGTATATTGGCTTTACTACTGTTTATAATGTTAATCAATAACTGCCTATTTATTTGATTACAAAGATGTGGAGGTTTGGTTATTCAATAAATGAAGGAATAGGTGTTGTTTAAAGGAGAGAATGGATGAGGACTGGCGAATGGAGATGGGAAGAGAATTCCAAAGGGAGGTTGCACGTATGACGAAGGATTTGCTAAAGAAAGAAGTTCTATAGGAGGGCATATATAAATCATTCGGATGGGATCTGGTGTTTAATGAGTGGATAGATGAACGAAGAGTTTATATCTCTTGTTTATATCAATATATAGTTGATAGATAAAATTATTGAGTCTGCCAATCATAGTAAGGGGTCATTAAAAATGGCGTCGATATTAAAACGTTAAAAATAATTAATTTTTCATTCCGAGCTCCAATAAGTCATTAAAACTCCCTGCAAGACTAAAGAAACAAATAGAACAATATTTAAAGAAGAGTATAAATATCCAAAATAAAAAAAATATGAGATATATTTAGCCAAAAAAAATTCTATCTAAAAAAACAAGTCAGATTCGTTTGATATGAGCCATCATTACGTTATTTAATTCCCGTGGTTAACCTTTTTAAAAAGAAACATATCATAATGAAATAACCAAGAATCAGTAGTTGGTGTAATTATTTTTCGAAAACTATGTTTCAGTAGTTATTAGACACACAGTTGTCTTTTTACATTAAAATTAAACCTAATTTAATGTACTATAAAAAAGTAAATAAGGTTTATCTTTTATTATTTTAATTTATTTTTTGTTTTCGGGCAAGACTCCTATCGGAGCTAACCATATGCTTGGGGGTCAAATTTTGTCATTTTTTGGGACCACCACTGAATGAAAAAAGTCAACCTCCCAGGCCGGATTCGAACCGCCACTGCCAATAGACCTCAAGACTGCGCCTAACCACTGACAGACAAAACATTTGACATATGAAAAATTATATCACAGTAACTATTAGACGTACAAATGGCTATTAGCAGTCAAATTATAAAATATTTTATAATTACTATGTTCGTTATAATTAATAGTTTCCATCCAATTCAACGAAATAAATTCACAAAATGTTGATTTCTTGGAGTATTCAAAAAACCTTTAGTTATTTCATGAAATAATATACCTAATAGACGTACAGATGTCTATTAGACCTCATATTTTAGAGAATTTACTCCGCTTTAAATAATGTATTATCAATTTTTTTTAGTTCAGTAGGTTGTTTTAAGGGTATGAAGTTAGCATGAATGCTATTAACTAATAGCATTCATGAAAATTAATAATATGCAACTTAATAACTTTGTTTTAAGTTTATTATAGTTTATTTTACCACTTAAGTTTTATTTAAATTAGTTTTAAATTGGTTATAACCACAAAATAAGGCAGCTATGAAACATTGCAGTGTTGCTAACTCTCGCTCTAACTCATGATTTACTGTTGAAAGATTAGGAACTGTTCATCTCTTGTTTCACTACTTGGTGTGATAAAATAAAGATTGTTTAAGCCTTTACTTTTAATACTTACACTATTCTTAAATAAAAATTAACTATGAATGTTCAAAAATCAATTAATAAGTTACAGATACAAAAAAAATGTATATGTATATCTCTTATTTCATAAATAATTCAATAAAATTATGGTTTATTTATGTACAAATAAGTTGTTTTAAATTGTGCTCACAGCTAGAATAAAGACAAAAGTAAGACAATCTCTGAAAAGACTTCTGACCAATAAACCGATCATTCTTAAAGTTTGAAGATTCGTGATTGACAATTATAATCAAGCTAAACTGAAAAACATTACTCAACCATTTTCTTCTACTATTCACCCTACCGAATGATGATTTGAAAAATTGACAGAAGAAGCAAGTATGAATGAAAATATTTTGAAAAGGTTTTTCTAGTATATATTTTATTTATTGACATTTACAACTGCATATAAAATACAACAAGGAAATTTGAAGTAAGATCATAATGATATGATACAGCATGTAGAACTACCCATTGGTAGGACTCTAAAAGATCAATTTTTTTTAAATTTATTTAATGTAATTTACAACTGTTTAAATAATACATACAATAAGTAAATCTGTGAAATGTTTTATTTGGGTTGGGATGGGTAAAAATTTTGAAATGTAAGGATATATATCTATTTCGGGCCAAATGTGCAACGAATGGGATGTTGAGGTCTTTATGCACGAGGTTACTTGTGACGAAATAGGGAGCATCAAGAATTTTTTTATTTATTTATTTAATGTAATTTACAACTGTACAAAATAATATAATAAGTAAATATGTTGTAAGTTTCATATACACTTGAAAATCTTTGGAAGGAACCACCCATTGGTGGTACTTCAAACATTAATTTAAATTAGAAGGTAGCGAGGCCATCTTATTTTCAGACACCTCGGAGGATTATCAAGGATTTTTAAGAATGTAAGATTAAGAATTAATGGGTTAGGATGGTTAAGGAGTTTGGAATGAAAAGACGCATATCTGTTTTGGGCCAAATCTGCAACGATTGGGATGTTAAGGTCTTTGTGAATGAGTTTATTTGTAACGTAATAAGGAGCATCAAGGATTTACGTAGGATTTTGGATTGTAAGCATTGGATTCGGGAGGAATTTGATGGTATGGAGGATCCTCAGAGCTCAATTCCATATGTCCAAATTGGTCTGATTATCGTAGTGTTTACTAGTTTTTTTGTAGTGAATGGGAAGTTTAGAGCGTTTGTCAAGTAAGTGTTGTAGCAATCGGAATCTACGAGCAGTTTCTTGTCGTTTCAGTCTTGTGTGTAGATTCCAAGTAAGTCTCTTGTCAAGATGGAGTCCTAAGTATCGAATCTGTTCAACAGGCATTAGTGGTGTATTTAGAAAGAATACTGTAGGACATGAGGGCAGAGGTTTACGACGGAGAGTATAGGAGATCTGGTGGGATTTGTCAGGATTTATTTTGATTCTCCAGTTTTTACACCATTCTTCAATAGATGTTATGTGTGCCTGTAGTGTTTGTGATGCATTAGTTTGTCTTTGTTGTGTATGGGAAGTTTAGAGCTCTGGTATATTTTAAACTGCAGTCCGTGCATCTTCAATACTTTTTCAATATTTACTTTTTAATGACATCTACTGTGTTCCTTGTATAGTCTAGGTAACTGAACCATTTTCTGAAATTAAATAACTTAATTTTTTTTTTTCATGAGAAATGAATTTTTGTATCATCAGAACAGCCTCCATTTTTTATTCTCCCGAACTATGGCAAGCAGGGTAATCATCACAATATTTTAACTCTAAACCGTATATAGTTTTCCTTAAAGCAATCAAGCATTGAGATAAAATAACTGAGTTTTTTTTTCCCTTGGGCACTTGGCCAAGAGTTCATAAGAAAGAGACATTCTTCCAACAACGGGCCTACAAACTATCAATTGAATTAATTTTTATATCAACTCTTTCATAATTAAATTCTTATATAAAATTCAAATATTATTCATATCCTATGAAATACATATAGCAATTAATAGCATATCAATTTTTTTTTTATTCCCTAATTTATAGCGATCAAATTCTAATAACACAAACGTTTAGCGGAGACTGACATTTACAGTCCCCAGCGAACCGTGAATAACAGACCTGTTTTATATCGCGTATATTTCAAGAATAATGGCCCGGTAATAAATAATAAAGCGATAAGTAATCATTATAAGAAACGAAATTGACTGTAAATGTAGCGCTGAACCTAAAAAGGAAACATAAATCTAGACTTAATTTTCCTCCCGAAGCTATAAATCCTTTCCTTATCACGGCTCCAACTTCAGAGACAACTGAATCTTTTGAATCTATCTTTACTTTGATTAGGTCCCCCACCTTCTTACCTCAAATTTTCCTACTCAAAACAATTGAAAATTTAAATTTATCACATTAGTGATTGATTTTATTAATTTTAACTGTAACATAACCTATATACATGTCACAGTTCAAAGCTTGATATCTCATTTTTATTCATTTTAATAATTCATAAATTCATTCGGGAATTAATAAATTCATTTTTGAGTAAGAGAAAAACATTGTGCGTTATTTCGTTTCAGAAAATGTTCCAGTTACTTAGTTTATTCAAGGGATACCGTAAATGTCAAAAAAAGTAAATATTAAAGAATCTAACATGCATGCACGCCCCTTACAGTTTAATTTATTCCAGAAAAACCTTTTCACAAAACATTCGTTCATTTTTTTATTCGGTGCTCCATACCCTTAAAACAACCTACTACACCAAAACAAACTAATAATTCGTCATTTAAAGTAGTATAAGCCATTTCTAAAATATTATCCCTAATAGACATCTAAACAAACGTCTATTAGTTTCTATGATGTATTATTTCATTAAATAGCTAAAGATTTTTTTCTAAACTTACAGAAATCATCGTTTTGTGAATTTATTTTAGCGAATTGCATGAAAACTACTATTCCTACAAAAATAATATATAGCAAATTCAACTAGATTTAATTTTAGTGCTAATATATGTCTAATGGTTACTGCGATATTGTTTTGTCCGAACGACTAGAGATCAACATCTTGTAAATGTATTTTGGTAAATATCAAGGGAACTACTACTATGAAGATAAACGTTACATTACTAATGTATTATATTATTATTAATATAAAAATTATTATAAACGTGATATTATACTATTTCATAGTTCATTAAACTAGTTTTAATTTGAATGCTTATAGACGACGTCTATATGTCTAATAATTCCTGAGATATAGTTATACAATATAATTAACAATATTTTTTATTATTCTATGTTCAAAGCAAATCGATTGAAATATTATTATCCCATTATGCAATAATATGAGCACAGTATAAAGATAATTTAGCCTGAACAACCATGCAAAGTGAGATAAAATATTTTTTTATGGGTTAAAATGTTGATATTCGTTTTTCGCACTAGGAAAACCTTAACTTCAAATTTTCAATGCAACCAAAAAATATATTTTTTTTTATTCCGAATTTTTACCAATACCAAAAATGAAATACGTTGAAAACGAATTTAAATTAATTTTATATGAACTTTTTTTTTTTGTCTACTGCCATGGAAGAGGTTTTTGGTTTTTGTAATTTTTATTCACATAAACTTATTTAATACGATCAACAATCTTTTGATATTATTTTACATGAAAAAAATAATTAAGTGGAGAAGATGTTCCGGGGGGGGGGGGGGGGGGGGGGGGGCGGTAGCAAAAAAAAAACAAATAAAAAAAATATTTATACGTGCCGACGTTTCGACCTGAGTTTCAGGTCTTCATCAGGGAGTTTGCGTTGGCACGAATAAATATTTTTTGGTTTATTTGAAGACGGGGTCTTCTCCACTTATTAATCAACGGCCAACTGTCTACAACTCATTATGAAAAATAATTAATTAGTATATAATAACCATTAAATACCTGCAGATCAAAGGCAGTATACGATAATATGAACAATTTATAAAATTATGTATTTTTGTTCTGGACTCCTAGGGTGCATTACCAAGAACACACGTCTAATATTTTTAAATCATTAAAAGCTATGATCCCACCTAGCCTCCTCTTGTAAGTAACTATTTCCAAACAATTACAGTTGATACAAATATTTAATTAAGAATTGTGACTAGATACAACTCAGGTAGATTATATTAAATGCAACAGAGGGAAGGTGGTATATCTTTTAGTACATTATGAAAAAAAAATTCATAATTTTGGAGATAGTATATACTAAGGAGGGCAATACAGTAGTTAATATTTGTCCTAATATTAATAATCGGAAAAGTAGAGTTCACCACTTTTTAAATCAATGACCTTAAATGTATTCTGGAGAGTAATTTCCTGAGTGATATTTTGATGTATATAAGATTTGATAACCTGAATTTTATGCTCCTGTCAGATAACGCCAACCTTAAATCAAACACGTCTTGATCATCACCCAGGATCTTATTGAGTCCGCCTACTTCGATATGATTGATAGCAGCTCTTAATTATACGAATACTGTTTGTTTAAGCAATCTCTTCTTATCTATATTGATAAATTGGATTTTTCCTATTTCAGATTTTTTAAATACAGCAATGTACGTAATAGTAATCATTTAGTCGCCAGCATGTCACCACTGATTCTCATAGGAATATTCTCTTTAGTTTCCGCAAGTACTATCACTCCATCTAATGTCTCGGAAATTGTAGACGATGTCATTGACCACTGCAACGAAATTATAAGAAGCAATGGATTCAAGAACATCAGCCTGCCAGACGTCATCAATGGTAACTGGTTCGTCAAGCGGCACTTCTCCTCCGGTTCCGTCCACGATCTGGCCACTATCAAGAGGATCGGTACTGCTTACATGACGACCAAATCTGAGGGGACCATGAGCCAGTACAGCATTCAAGCATTTGTCGGCTTGGAGTCTCTGGAAGTCGCCTACCAGTACCATATTAAGTTGTTCTGGATTTTCAAAACCTCTGGTCATATGAAGGTTAGTGTGAACAGGAACTCGGCTCTTGCCAAACTTGTGCTTGTTACAGACACAAATGATGGGGCTTGCGCTGTCCTCTCCAAAGATGTCGATGTGGCCATCATGGACGACTTAGAAGTGACCATTGAAGAAGGGGGATTTATAACAAGCATCATCGCGCGTTCCGTAAAATATGTGCTGAGCTTTTTTCTCCCGAGTGTGATAAAAGTCGTAAACAGTGAGCTTGATGAATTTAACCAGGATTATCCCTTAAGTCCGAAGCTCACACAATACATATGCAATTTCGTCATGTAAATATAATAAAATAATGTAGAAAGAATTCTTTGTTTCAAATATTTGAAAAACAAAACAGGTAATATTAAGGTATTGACATCTTTTAATTATAGGTTTGATATTTTTTCAATATCATCATTTTTTTTAATTAGCTAAATAAGAAACTATTGTTTTTTTAATAAATAGTAAAACTATTTGTAGCAAAAGTATAATTTTGTAATACTACATAATGGAGACTGAATCATTAATAACAATCAAATATTAATGTTAAATTAAAACTTTGTAAAGTTGTATTAAACTCTTAGCCTGCACATTTATTATAATCCACCTGAACTTATGTATAACCTTAATGTTTACTCATTATATAAACATATTTATGTATACACAATTTGTGGGTGTAGTTTAGGTATAATTATTTTAATCTGTAGAAGGTATGATACAGGAAATTTACTCATATTAATATAACTCAATTTGATAAGACTGATAACATTTAAGTAGATAAAATAATTATTAAAATATTATTATCAATATTTAGTTTTTTTTTAATCCTTGTTAACTTATTTCTTAATTGGTGGGTAGCACTCTCAATGGGCACCCCTTTGAAACGGAAACTTCTTTTATAATTTTATTAAGTTCTCAGACAATATAGTACAAATTTTATGCATTTGAACTTCTTTATTATGTAACTCCTCCACTCTGGACGAGAACACCAATGTTATTCTTTTCACTATTCTATAACTGAAAAACTTCAAAAAATAGATACCTACTAATTCACAATTCCTGAACTAAATTCTCTTCATTTTCTCACAACCTCTTTTCACTTATTTTATTTGGTAATATTGACAATAGAGAGAGACATGCCATTATTTAGTCTGTATTTATTGTTTGTAAAATAAAATCTACGGAATTAAATAATAAAATAATAATAAACTAAAATACTGTTGGAGCTATTTTGTTTTAATTTGGCACCATAGTCATAGTTCTTGATGATACCCATAATTCAATTTTAAGACCCACCAATTTTTTATTTTTTTAGCTCTATCTAATGATTCCAAAACATTTTGTTATTTACTGTTATTACAAATAATTAATTTTATAATTTATAATTATGTAATAATGTGCTTGTAAAATGCTTTTCTAAATATAAACCGTAAAATCTATTGTTCCTTGATCAGTTTCTTTTTTTACCTTTCTCAATTTGACCTCAAGCGGGAAAATGTTTGAAGAACATTTGAGGGACGGTCGAAATATTTTTTTTTAACGTTCGTTGATAATATGTTTTAAAAAAATACGTAAGAAGAAAAAGCATAATTTCATAGCTTGCAGTGCCGCATAAGTAAATAAGTAATTCTTATATTGTGTACCAGATACTTAAAAATATAAACACATCTAAAATTAATTTAACAACATAAATTATGTTTATTTAATTTACAATTTTCCAATACGCGGTTACAATACCCGCAACAACCATTTATTAAACAAATAAAGAGATGGACTGTGTCTTTAAAAACTTTAGTATTTAGTTCCAAGTGTGAATATTAAAATCGAAAATAAAAAGTTAAATTTATAAACAATTTTAAAGTTTTGGGGAAAATTAAAAATCTGGTGCATTACGACATCACACAACAATTAATTCTTATATTTCTGTTGCTATAAAAATCCATATTTTAGAGTATCTCGTAGTACGAATAATGAATATTAATTTGTTACTCTAAAAAATACATAACTGGTGTACATGATCGCGAAAGGTTGAACTCGGAGACGCTCACTGTCTCCGATTCCCAAGTCTCTATTTCTTCATTTTTCTCCTTAGTTAATAATCCTATTTATACATTTGTTTATCACAGTTACTTCTTTAAATAGCTGACAATTAAAAAAAAAATGTAGCCGCTTTAGACGGAGATTATTTTGAAAATCGGGATTTAACCATTGTAATGAAGATGACTTTATTAATATGGACATACTGATTTAATGAAAACTTAAATGAGCCGTTTTAGAGAAAATCGATATAATATGAAAATCTATTCTATAAAGTGGTCCCGTATAAACGGACGATGTTATCAAAACGTTGTTGTAACGTCCCAGGCTTACACGGGTCTTAAATATATAATTTTAGTATTGTAAGACTTTTCGTTTTTCTTCTAGGCAGTCTACAAACACTAACAAATTATTTTGGGAGACTGTTATTTGGACTCAGGGAACCTCGAAATGTGTTTTTTCTCGAAAACTCGAATTTGAAATTTTGCACTACTGTAATATTTCTCCTTCCTCTTTAACCTATATATAGGTAATTGAAAGTAAAAATGGAGTGGCTAAACATTAAATGTCTAGGCCGCTAGATTACAGAAATAGGGACCTAACTGTTGTTAATATTTTTTATTGCATTATGTATAACTAAACTTTAAAATGAAGTATATTGAATTCTTATACCAATGAAAATGAGAAAAATAGTGAACCACTTAGTAGACAATATTATTTTATCCCGAAATTTTACTAAGGATAATAACAGGGAATCCAGGAAAGTGGGCCTCCATGTTTTTAGTGGATTATATTTAAGAAGAAGGGAAGAGACCATTATTTAACGATAGGAAAGGACCCGCTGGAGCTCTAGCTGAGACTAATTGGACTGAATTTCATGAAACTCTGGAACCTCTTCTCCCCCCTCTTCCCTTCTGGAAATACCTTAAGAACACTTAAAGATAACAATCATAGGAAGAGGTCGCGAGCATTTTATTACTCCAAGAACGGAAGCAGTAACGAGGCATAGCACCTCGACTTCTTGCGAAAGCACAGATATTCCATTGAGCAAATAATGTATTTTGTTCATCACTAGGAGTTATAATCCATATTTGAAATAATGGGACTTGATTTTTTTTTTATTTAACATTTTTCAATCCCTTGTTATATTAACGATGTTTTGAATAAATTCGTTAAATAATTGGGTATTTTCGTCTGTTTACTAGAACAGTAATACTTAGCAGTAATACTGTAGTACTTTAAGTATCATTATTAAAATATTTAGTACTAATTGGTAATTGGTTTTAAGTAACATTTTAGCTTTGTCCATGATAGTATTATTTGGTGAGCGCGATGAAAATTACTCTTTTTTGATTTGTAGGTTTTAACATATATGATAATATATGTGGATTTGTATAGCCAATCATTAACCTACTTTGAAAAACTTATTCAAAAATACTTTTTAAATTTTTTTCCCTAATTTTTTTGGCACCTCACATTGTACCACTTTAGGAGTCAAATCGCGAAATGCTCCCTTCTTGGACCACATGCAATACAATTTAAATGAACAATATAACAAATACAATTCTAAATAATATAAACCGATAAGTTTCCTTTTTTACAGAGCACTAATTGTTTTTTTGATAAGGTCTTATTTAAAATGATGGTATAAATAATTGACATAGAAAGGAACAGAAGGAGTGGCTAGACCTATGGGAGCGTCCTATTATGAATTTTAATTAATAAATATTTTTTACATCGTAGTATAATATCTAAAAGTGAATTTTTATGCTGTACATTTTTCTTGATCTAATATTGGAAACTGTAAGAATGGACTAGTAAACGAAACAAACATAAATAATCTTATCCTTGCAGATAAATAAGATTCATTACAGATTGGCAATCAAATAAATAAATAAATACGAAGGATAGCACCAAAAACTAATTTACAAGCCAAGTTCTCTCGAAAACTGCAGAGAGAAAACACCGACGCGATAAGTTTTCTTAGGGAGAATGACTCATGCCTTCTAAAGAGATTGTATTAACCAACTGCAGGCCCAGCCAGGTACCTCTGAAATACATCCTACTGAGCTGTGAGGCCCTTAAGGGATTCAAGACAAGACTGTAACACAAGCAACAGGTTGGATATCACTCTTGGTGGCACTGAAACTGTAATAGAAAATTTATTTTATTTTTTAAATCTAAGCTATATCACCGTATGTAGACAATCAAAGAAAAATGTTATTTAAAAATTATATTTGTAACGCTTTGTGTTTTAAAATACCCACATTTTAAAAATCTAAAATCTTTTTAGCGCGTTAATGACCCTCTATAGGTAGAAGTATAATAAAATAAATAAACTTATAATTAAAAAAGTACATACAGTACAAATACTATTGTAATTAAAAATATTTTTAAAAAATGAATAGTTCTTATGAAAACGTGAAGTACAAATGCATGAAAAAAATTTATTATTATATTATACAAATATATACTTATATAATTTAACATACTTCTCTCTAATGAACATCAAAGTATCCATAAATTATTACGTTTTTGTTGATGACCTTTTCCAAGATAAAAGAAAATATTCTATTTATGCACCAAAGAATGTCATATCAAGCGGTCTTTGTTTTTTGTTAGATAAGAAAGATAAAGGATTAAGAGGAGGAAAAATATCAGTTTCTAAATTGGCTGATGACTTTTAACCTTTGGTTTCAATTATATTAGTGCTATATTTATATTCATCTTAACTTTTGCTCTCAGTAAAATACTTTGTGAACTCAGATTCAGTTATGCACAGATATACAAAAGTTCCAGTCATTAATGATAACTGAGAAACAGTGTTAAAAAATTATATTAACAATTTCAAGGTATTTATTAAGAAAAGGAATTTTTATACTGCAAAAACTATCCAGATTTTCGTTTACTTGCTTTCTGAATTATATGTATATTTCATCAATGTTTGAATAGTATTGTAGATCGCAGTCGCAACTTACTAGTTCAATAACTATAACCAAGCGACGAATGAAACTACTTAATGGATGCTTTTCATCAATGAATATTATGATTAGTAAAGTAAAAAAAATAGATAATTTCAAAATTGAAGCTCTACCACATCCTCCATGTTCAGCTGATTCTCAATAAATAACAACTTTAGACCAATGCAGGATTTTAAAAAAATATGAATATAACCAAATAAAACGAGTTAAAATATTCAATGTCTCTGAGGGAAAATATATTACTGGTGTTGTTAAAAACCTATCAAAGGTTACAGAAGTTATTTTTAATGAAAATAATTATAATAATAATAATGATAATGCTTTATTTATTCTGGGACGAGTCCCTTTACAATAATACAGATAAATAGACAGATGAGGGCTGAGGAGCCTCAGAGTTACCTTAACAAAAATACAAAGAAATATAAATAGTCATTATAAAAAATGATTTAATGTTGCTTTCACACTTTAATCATTTGAATAAAAAAAATTTAATAAATAAAAAAATAAAACGATATAAAAATAATTAAGAATGCTTGGAGAAGTTTGTCGGGGGGTGCGGTCAGCAAAGAACAACAGAAATAAACAAAACCATATTTATTTATTTTATGCCGACGTTTCGACCTGAATTTCAGGTCTTCATCAGGGGTTGTGGCGTAGAAGGCAGGTTGGTAACTGACTGGTTATATTCTACAACAAAGTATTATATAACTAACAAACTATTATATAATTAAGAATGATATAATAGTTTGTATACATATTTACAATTTTATGGAGTCTGAAGGGATAAGAAATAAACAAGTGGGATTTAAAGGTAGGGAGGGTATTGGAGCAACGGAGGTTGGAAGTGATGGAGTTATAGTAATACCGTGAAATAAAAAGATTGTTTTCTATCATTTGTCTCATACTCTAGGAATTTACACTTTATTCATGTGTCCTATTTTCATTTTCAGTTCCTCCAATGCTTTCGATACCTAACCAACTGGAGGGTGCTTACATAGGACAGGACGTAACGTTGGAATGCAACACTGAGGCTTACCCTACGTCCATCAACTACTGGACAACAGAAAAAGGAGATATGATAGTCTCAGGTAATATCCATATTATCCTATATATTGTCTTTAATGCGGTCATTTTACTTTTTAATTCCCGTTTTTATCACCGCATACATATATACCAAATAAAGGGGTAAGATCGCACCAGTGTAGTGTAAATTCTCACTCTTCAATTTACGTAAGTACATCCTTATTTAAAATGTCCCTTATTTTGGTTATAAACAAATACAATCAGCATGAAAAAAAAAATTGAAATAATCAATAATCTATAGCCAATGGTTGTCTTATTTAAACATTTTCACTGTTCATTGGTTCTTTTTTTTCATAAGATGGTGCTCAATGATTATCATTTCATCTATAGTCAATTCAAAAAGATGTTAGTAAATTGGAATAAGGTAATCTATATGTTTAGTAATAACGAAAAATAACTAATACTAAATAAAGAAAAAAATAACGTTACATCTTTCATAACCTCAGAATCATTGTCATTTAAAAAAAACATCTATTATATAAAACATTATGATTATGAGCACCATCTTGGAAATTCAATATAAACCTGCTAGGTTTCGTTTAGAATTTGTATAAAAAAGTACTATTATAACTAATAAAATAAGTGTAAATACAGCTTTACAAAAAAGAACACAACTTTAAAATATTTGTAATAATTAAAAAATATATGCAATGTATATTTTCTTATACCTTGTTCAAAACTAGTTTCATTATTCAATTAAAATAAATTATATCCATAAAATCTCCACACTCTTTATTAATAACTTCAAAAGCCCAACGTTTCGGCAAACGTAATATATACACTATTAATTGATATTATCTTAATATTACTATCACTCGGTTATCAACAATAATATGTTTGTATTTGTGACAATGATGTGATCTGGCATTGTTGTTGATAACTGAGTGATATTAGTGCTAAAAATAATTTGCAATTAAACCTATTTATATTTAAATGGAAAAGTGACAAATAAATTTGTCGAATTAGGTGTAATTGTATAAAGGTTAAATTTTGACTTTTTATATTAAACCAGCAAATTTTTAACCAATAATTTGAAGCTGTGTAATTATAGTTAAGATTGGGTGGCCATTTTGACCGAACCGTTGGATAAGCTATTAATAAAAAGTATTGGACTTTATGGATATAATTTATTTTAATTGAAAAGTAAAATCGTTACTTAAAACATGACAGTGTAATTTTGTAGTAAACCATTTTTTATATATAATATATTATTATTATTGTTGAAGTATTAAATGATCCATTTTTTTTTCCTTTTGCATCTGTGAATCTGACTTTGGAACTTTTATGATTGTTTCAAACTAAAGATAAGAACAAAAACCAAGTTATGATAAATATTATTTAGGTTTGACTTTTGAATCAACTACAGGTAATGTAAAAATAATTTATATATCTTTATTATATAAAAAAGTAAGTTATAGCTTTAAGTGATCCCCGTGTAATATTTTATTTTACATATCAGGTGGGATTATAAAAATGGATTATAAAATTTAAGTTTTCATTTGATTGAGTTGTTTCATTTTATTGAGTTATAATTAGTGAAATGGGGGTAGGTCAACCGTTAGGCGAACAAGGGACACATCCCTAGTAAATATTAAAAAACAAATTCAACTAATAAATTATTGATATACAATTTATTTGTTTTTAAATACTTTTTATTTATTGATAGATATTACAATCTGCCACACAGTTGTGAGAAATAGGTAATAGTGATGAATGATCACATTCATACTAAAATAAAATAAAATAAATAAATTAGTGAAAAAAAATATATCTCTTAAAATATATACAAACAAAAGGATAAACATAATCAAACTATGTGTATGAAAAAAATAAATAAATAAAATAACGTAATGATAAAATAATATAATCTCTAGTCACATTTACACTCTTATATAAAATATTTACACAATTGACCTGAGGATCCCTGAGCTCACTCTATCCCCCACGTGTGAGAGGTAGAGCAGAGCACAAAAGATCCCAGTGCATCCCTCTCGCCGCATCACTGGTGGTGAGTCAGTGGAGGCTGAGTAAGTGCGCTAAAGCCGCAAACACTCAACTTGAGTGGAGAATCTGACCATTGCCAGAACTCCAATTGTCCATTTTTATTTTACAATAAGCCTCTTGGCCACTGCCGTTCCAACCTTCTAGGTGGGCTGTAGGGATGGGTGGAACTTGATAAGGTTTGAACCAAAGTATTAGGATGGTTGGAAAGGTTTATATGAAATTTTGGATATAAAAATTAAAATTAATATAGGGTGTTTTTTTAAGCCCGATAGAACTTGAAATTGTAAAAAATAACACAAAAAATTAAATTGTAATCAAAATTTTTTTTTTATTCGAAAGATCAATACGTGACATTAACATTTGAAAATGATTTCGGGCATATGGGCACCGCGGCTGTTCTTGACGAAGCGCATTCTGGACGTCCAATTTTGGGCCACTTTTTCGAGCACTGCTGGCCGTATGTCACGAATAACACGAACAATGCTGGCCTCCAAGGCGTCAATTGTTGCTGGTTTATCAGCATAAACCAGTGACTTCACGTAGCCCCACAGGAAATAATCGAGAGGTGTCAAATCGCACGACCATATGCGGCAATTTTGCTTATTAACAAACCCGTTAAGCCAAAAATGCGCCTCATCGCTGAACACAATTTTACAGAATGCGCTTCGTCAAGAACAGCCGCGGTGCCCATATGCCCGAAATCATTTTCAAATGTTAATGTCACGTATTGATCTTTCGAATAAAAAAAAAAATTTTGATTACAATTTAATTTTTTGTGTTATTTTTTACAATTTCAAGTTCTATCGGGCTTAAAAAAACACCCTATATAAAATATGTGGAGAAAGATATTACAATTAAATGAAATATATAAAGAAACTAAAATTAATACTTTTTAAATATACAACAAATAAATGTATTACTTTAATTGCCAAAATGAACTAAACTAAATAAATTAAAATAAAATGTAAGTTTATATGTTACTATATCATATTTTATATTACTATATCATGTTACTATTCGACATTTCAACATAAATCCAATAATTTAACTACGGCTTTCCATTTAACCTTTCCGTGGAACGTCTATGGTAGTTTTTAATTAAGGTATTGGCTTTTATAAGAATTTTGGGAATTCTTTTTTTATAAACCGATTGTTATCTAGTTCAAGCATATTAGAAGAAATGAAATTTTTAAAAATTCCTATTTACAAAAACATTTTTCTAACCTGTGAAAATGTTTTTTCCGGTCAATTGAGTTAAGTATTATTATATAAACATTTATAGTTTTTCTCTCATATTTTCCTGCTATGAAAACCAGGAAAAGTTAGTAAAACAAAAAAAAATAGTTCGTAAAATTAGAAAGTTAAAAAAAAAAGTTATTATTTTAAGGATAAGGAAATATTAGGATGGAACGAGCAACATAAGCTAGATTAGATAATATTAATCAATACAAATAGTTTTAATATTAATAATTGGCTCTTTTCCTTAAAGGTATAATAAATTTGTAGCCATTTAATGTGTAACTGGATGTTATAACGAAATCGAGTAATTTGAGAATCGCAAATTGATGTAATATATCGATGGATATGAAATGGTCTCTGACTTGACCGCAAATATTTAATTTACAGAACAGACCAAAAGCTCCTTTAAAACGCAATTACTATTAAAATCTAGAAATTTTATAAGTTTTTTTTGAGTGTTTCATGAAGCTTTACTATATAAACTAAATAGTCAGTAAGAGAGAAAGTGTTCACATTAAGCGCACTGCTACTTAATAATATTGTGTCCTAACACTTTGTAATATTGTATCAGTAGTACTTGAAGGTGGAGGAAAACACAGGTGCCCATTAGCTACGAAACGGTTTTTAGTCATTGCAGCGACTTTCATAGCCACTGACATAGTGTAAACTGTATGATAATTGATGTCATGACAGTATTCACTGATGTAGCAGTACTGTCGCACTAGGTCTGGTGTGATTGAAGGTACCAACGGGCGTGAGGCTGCAGGCGTATTAACTGCATATGTACGTTATATTGTCACCTAATCCTTATCATAATCCGTATTGGCGATGGAAAACATTGTTTCCATTTAATGCTTATTTTTTTCATCTGATTTACTGCCATAGTTTTGACGGCTTTACTGTCTCTCTTCCCTAATTATATTGCCAAGACAGATAACTGGCACCAGAAAACTGAGACTTAAATATAGTTAGTAAATAAAGTATAGTTTTCTATAATTTATATCACATTTTACATACTTTAACCTACTGGTACAAATATTACATACGTATTTTATTTTTGTGGCATAAAAATATAAAAGATTTAGTTCGTATGCTTGGCGCACAATAACTCTTAATTCAAAATATACTAGATAATAGATAATATTTAATAATTTTAGTATAAAAAAATCAGAGTTAAATACAACAGTTCAGTTTCATGTTTTTGGTTAGTGATGATACAAGTTATCACTAATATTTTGATTATATATCCAGATAATATATTGTCATGATACTATATTTTTACACATATTGGCTTCGCCTACAATACGAGGTCTCAAAACATGAAATCAGTTTGTTTTTTGGTATTTACAAAATATACAAGGATGTACATTTCTTAACCATCGATATGCCAATATACTTACAATAATGGATTTTAGGCATTATGGGTGAGAAGACACTTTAAAATGGGCATTCAATTTATTTGAAACATATGTAATACATATATAGCCAATTAAGTATGTATGAAGTGTTCCAGAACTAAATAAAAATAGACTTATCAAAAAGAACAATTTTGTAATATGATCACTGGTTTCGGCTTTTATCGGCTATTTTAGGAAAATATCAACTATGCGAATAGGAAATTAAAATGTATGTGGTTTGTATGTAGTACCCGATTACATATTATATAGTACATAATCATTTATTAACTTATTTATATAAATATATATTTATATATTGATTCTACTAAATAGAATATCAAAGTCAAGTTAATAGAATAGAGCTACAACAAACGGTTAATCTAGGAGCTGTATTACTGGAAGAGAATTAGACTGGCTTGGAGCTGCTACATTATAAATCCCCCTTCGCAAAAGTCATTTAGCTTTCATCATGGCGCTTAGTGCATGCCCCCCCTCCTAACTGGCAATGACATACTCGCCTGCTCAGCTACTGAGGAGAGGGAACAAGGAAACATCTCGGCATAATTATTATGAGCCTCCTACAATCTCCTATTGCAGATTACCTCATTAAATAGAGCAATTAAATCTACTGCTAGCACGAACTTTCCATTTGTGCGCTCTGAAGGAACAGCTCTTGTTTATAATTGTTCTTTTGTTGATTGTTGTTCCTGACACTTGAGATGAAATAAAACAAAAAATCCCTAAAAAACAACCGCCTTGTAAAAATTTCCCCATAAGAAATCGTAAAAAGGCTGTTCTAACAAAAGCTATCGGACTCACAGGCAGGAGAAACAGGAGCTAAAATTGTTAACCAATCGAAAAGGTACCGATTGCAATTTTGTTTTTTTTAATATAAGGCAATCCACAGCGAAAGTGATGTTTATTATCTAGGCATATTGTCTAACCTCTCGGGAACATTTCTTATATCATCATATCCATACTAAAATATATAACGTGAATCCATAGCAATAGTTTATATTATCTATATTAAGCAACATAGAAAAATAAAATAAAATAGAGAGAGAAAAGAAAACATACATTTTAACTCGATAACGGTGAGTGACAATAATTGATGTGATAAATATGTAAATAAATTAAATT
>NW_027105748.1:0-368 GCF_000696795.3 Halyomorpha halys
ACGTACAGATGTCTATTAGCACTCAAATTAAAGGTAGTTTAATCAGCTATAAAGTAGTTCATGATGTTTTTTATCGTAGGAGTATTAGTTTACATGAAATTTGCTAAAATAAATTGATTTATAGTTGTTCATAATAGACTAATAGACATCTGTACGTCACATAGTTCCTGAGATATAGAATTCTCAAAATAAATTGACTAACTACTAATCTTCCAGTACATTTTAAAAAAAATTTGCTTTTTAAAAAGCTATATCTCGATAACTATTGTTCGCAAATAGCTCTTTTAGGGCTAATATTTCAGCAAATTTACTCTTCTTTAAATAATGTTCTCTTAGATTTTCTAGTGTTGGTAGTTTTTAAGATATAG
>NW_027105748.1:2863-4062 GCF_000696795.3 Halyomorpha halys
ACCAATCCTTCCATAATAAACTTCCCAACCACCCAAACCAACTCGTTTCTAACCTGGCTTCTCCTTCACTACCTAATAATCCTCCTAGGCGTTTGAAAAGATGATGGCCTTGAGATCTTCTCCTTTAGAAGTGTTTTTGGAGTTCTATCAATTGGCAGATTCTCCACATGTTTGTATCATGTCATAATATCACTACCAGTAAATTTACTTGATGTGTATATATGTATAAAGTTGTAAATAACAATAAATAAATTATAAAAAGAAAATTATAACCGTATTTAAAATTTACAATCTATTTAATTTGAATGCCACGATACAGACATCTAGAGATACTAACCATTGTTAGCACTCTATTAAAACTTCTCTACATTAGAAGGTTTCCAGAACATCTTCTTTTCAGACGGCTCGGAAAGGCATCAGGAATGGAAGAGGAAGCAAGGTTAGAAACTAATGGGTTTGGTTGGATAGAGAGTTTATAATAGAAGGATTGATATCTGATTGGAGCATATGAAACATTCTCTATGGATGATTTTATTTGTGACAAAATAAGGAACATGAGGATTTGACGAAGGATTTTGGATTGTAAGAATTGGATACGAAAGGAATTCGAAGGTTTTGTGAAGCCCTAAAGCTCGACTCCTTATGTCCAAATAGGCCTTATTATAGACACGTAGATCAGTCTTTTGTAATGGATTTGAAGTTTAAACCGTTGGTCTTATAAGTGTTGTAATAGTCGGAAACGACGAGCTGTTGATTTGAAGTCAGTTGTTTGTCCAGATGCATCTGTTCGACAAAAATAAGTGAGGTATTATTAAAGGATACTATGGGACAGGAATATTATTACTAAATTACTAAATTGCGAAAGAAAAATGAATGAAAAGAAACACACACCATGAGAATATTAGTATTTTGTATTGCATTAGAAGTTTAGACCGTTGCTCTCCTAAGTGTTGTAATATTCGTAATCAATGTGTAGATTCCTGCCTTTTCAGTATAGTGAGAGAATTCCAAGTTAGTCATTTGTAAAGAAGCAATCCAAGGTAGCGGGTCTGTTCTACTGAGGTGAGAGGAATATTATTGAGGATAATTAGAAGAGTAAAGGTTTTTAATTTTAAATAAGCTGACGCCCATGACCTCTTCCCCTACAATGTCCTTTAATAAAACCCAACTTATTCCTGTCAAACAGATCCGTTACTTAG
>NW_027105748.1:6012-7098 GCF_000696795.3 Halyomorpha halys
CTTGGACTATACAGGCGTTTCTATATGCAGACGCTATCGTGCTTGTCGCAGAAACAACAGGCCATTATAGAATGGCAAGAAGAACTCGCCCACAAAGGGATGAGTATTAACAGCCGCAAGAGCAAGGTTATGACTGTTGCCAGAGATGAGGTGGACGGGGGCAATGTACAAATAGTATGAAATGATGAAGTATTGGAAACAGTGGATTTCTATACCTACATTGGAACAATTTTCAATAAATTTGGCAAAATAGACCAAGAAGTGTGCAATAGGATTAATAAAGCAAATAGTATTTACTACCAGATATTCAATACTATTGTGGGAAAGAGGGAGGTAGGTAAGGATATCAAGCTCTATATCTTTAAAGCAATATATCTTCCAACACTATTATATGGCAGTAAAAGTTAGGTTACCCAAGACAAGCACATGAGCAGGATTACGGCTGCTGAAATGCAATTTCTGCGAAGAATGTTGGGCAAAACTAGGAGAGATAAGATAAGGAATGAAAGAATAAGAGAAGAACTTCAGATCCCCTCAGTAAAATCAGTGACAACACCGACAGCACCGATGGTATGGACACGTCTGTAGGATGTGACAGAGTGCCTAGAAACTGTATGGAGGCGAGGCCAACTGGCAGGAGACCACGAGGCAGACCTGGAAGGAGCTATATGGAACTTATCCAACGACTAGGTCTGGAAAGAGGAAAATGCTGGCTCAAATGAAGATGCTTGCCATGGACCGAGATGTGTGGACCAAGTGGTTAGAGGGCTCCTCCACGCTGAAAGGCACTTAAGGAGGAAGAGAAAAAAGCAGAAGAAGAGCCAGTGATTTCTAAATATTTATTAAGCCTCCAACTTTATTGCTGTTTTTGATACAAATTGAAGGTGGATAATAAATTTTATGGGTGACACGTGACTAGAGTGCCTAACGTTCTTAACTCAACCAATACCGATTGCATTCCTTGTGTGCAATTGATATCCGAGGCTACAAGACACCGTATGTGCAATAATAATCATCATTTATCAGTTATTCCGAGTAAAGTAGTAGTCCTGATATGACTTTTTAAAAATAAATATTATCTTTAAA
>NW_027105749.1:0-4054 GCF_000696795.3 Halyomorpha halys
GAGGCCATCTTCTTTTCAGACGCCTAGGAGGATTATTAGGTAGTGAAGGAGAAGCCAGGTTAGAAACGAGTTGGTTTGGGTGGTTGGGAAGTTTATTATGGAAGGATTGGTATCTGGTTCTATCCAAATCGGCAACAAAGGGGACATTGAGGTCCTGATGGATGATATGATTAGTGACAAAGTAATGAACATTAAGGATTTTACGAAGGATTTTGGACTGTAAGGATTGTATTCGAGAGGAATTAGATGGTTTAGTGGAGCCCCATAGCCATATAATAGTCATGTAGATCAGTCTTTTGTAATGGATTGGAAGTTTGGACCGTTTTTCTAGTAAATTTTGTAATAGTCGGAATCAACAAGCAGTCTTTTCCTGTCTTTTCAGTCTTGTATGAGGATTCCATGTCAGTCGTTTGTCCAGATATAGTCCTAAGTAACGGATATGTTCAACAGGAATAAGTGGGATATTATTAAAAGATACTGTGGGGCATAATAATTTTTTTTTTAAAAAATTATAAATTTTTCTGTCTTAGAATCTTCTATAAGTCAGTGCGACTCTTATATACTACACATATCATTTATTAGTAGGTAAAAATACAATATAAATATGTTCAAATTCGCTGTTAGAAACTTTTCCTTTTCCATGATATTTTTACCATAAAAAAACGCTACGCTATTAAAGGTAGAAGTAGGCAGTTATGTATCCCTGCAGCGATAAGTGGGAGATACAATTCCAAAAAGCAATCTCATGACACATCCCAACGAGAAAATGAACCCGCTCGAGGTAGATCGGTTTCCCAACACCTCTCCCCCAATCTGCAGGTTTAGGGAACAGGTGTCTGATATTTGAAATCCTCATCGTACTCTGGGATCGAGGTTTTGATTGGCCCGATATTGAACATACATTATCTTCATAATTTTAGTTTATTGAATATTAATAATAATACAAGCTCCCCCTATCAAGGGAAATAGTTATTAGGGTTCATACATATTAAGTGTTCATTCAACGTAGACTTTTTGAAAACCGTATAAAACCCCGTTGTATTTCAAACATTTTATCTAAGACTAGAAGTTTTTTTTTTGTATAAAATACTTTTTATTTATTGATAGATATTACAATCTACCACACAGTTGTGGGCAATAGATAATAGTGAAGAATGATCACATTCATACAAAAATAAATAATATGAAAAAAAAAATCTCTTTAAATACATACAAACAGAAGGATAAAGAAAATATGTAACACATAATCAAACTATGTGTATGAAAAAATAAATAAATAAAATAACACAATGATATTTACACTCTTATATACAATAGTTACACAATCTACCTGAGGATCCCTGAGCCCAAAAGCAGAGCTCAAAAGATCCCAGCGCATCCCTCTCGCTGTGAGGCAGTGGAGGCTGAGCAAGTGCGCTAAAGCCGCAAACACTCAACTTGAGTGGAGAATCTGACCATTACCGGAACTACAATTGTCCATTTTAATTTTACAATGTCTCTTGGCCATTGCAGTTTCAACCTTCTTGGAGGGCTGTAGGGATGGGTGGAACTAGATAAGGTTTGAACTAGAGATGCGACATCGATGTTAAAAAACCATCGACAAAAGAACATCGATGTTTTTTTAAGGACTCCTAAAAAGATCAATGTTTTAAAATATCGTTGCTTACAATACATTACCCAAAAAACATCGATGTTTTTAAACAACTATTTCAGAAACATAAGGTCTGTTACAACGATCACGCATTCTACGGCCTGTCAGAAGTGGGTTTTGAAACTAAGAATCAGACATCGACAACAAAAAACATCCATGTTTTTAAAATATCGTTGCTTACAATACATTACCCAAAATACATCGATGTTTTTGAACATTCATTTGAATAACATAAGGTCTGTTCAAACGATCACGCATCCTACAGCCTGTCAGAAGTGGATTTTGAAACTAAGAATCCCATATCGACAGGCATTGTATGCAACGATATTTTAAAACATCGATGTTTTTTGTAGTCGAAGTTCCATTCTTTCATACAAAAAACACTTCTGACTGCCCAGAGCATGGTAGTCGTTGGAACAGACCTTATGTTCCTTCAATAGTTGTTCAAAAAGATCGATGTTTTTCGGTAAAGTATTGTAAGCAACGATATTTTAAAACATCGATGTTTTTTGTAGTCGATATAGGATTCTTAGTTTCAAAAACCACTTCTGACAGGTCGTAGAATGCGTGATCGTTGGAACAGACCTTATGTTAATCAAATGGATGTTCCGAAACATCGATTTATTTTAGGTAACGTATTGTAAGCAACGATATTTTAAAAGCATCGATGTTTTTTGTAGTCGATGTCTGATTCTTTGTTCCAAAAAACACTTCTGACAGGGCGTAGAATGCGTGGTCGTAAGAACAGACCTTATGTTTCTGAAGTTGTTGTTCAAAAACATCGATGTATTTTGGGCAATGTATTGTATGCAAAGATATTTTAATATTGAACATTGATATTTCTAAACATCGATGTTTTTTTTTTGTCAATTTGCATTATTTTTTGCAAAACCACTTCCGACTGGTGGGAGTATACGTAGTCGTCTGAACAGAACTTATGTTACTGAAATGGTTGTTCAAAAACATCGATGTATTTTAGGCAAAGGTTTGTATGTAATGATGTTTTAATATTAAGCATGTTTTTCTAGTCGTAATTTATCTTTATTACGTCGTTATCGTGATGGTTGGAGGTCCTTTTTTATCCCACCACATTGTTGAAAGGAAATTGTTTATACCGTAATTTTTTTGTTTTCATTTAGTTACTTTTTTAAAAAAAGTAAACATTAGAACAAACGTAAAACATCGAAAGTAAAACATCGGCTTAAAAACATCGATGTTTTGGATAAAACATTGATGTTTTCAAAACATCGACATCGATGTCGCATCCCTAGTTTGAACCAAAGGATTTGGATGATTGGAAAGGTTTATATGGAATTTTAAGAATTTAATTTGTATGAGGTCCAGGACAAAAAGGAAATGAAGGTCATGGTGTAGTGTTCTGTTGGAAACATAATAGGGTGCATTTATATTGCAAAAAAAGTCGTCAATTGCCTAAAGCCACAGTGGTAATCTTCGATAACTTCTTCATCGTATCCCATGATTCGACAAGTTAAGATTAATGTAAATATTTTATAACATACTTGAAGGAGTGAAAATATATTCCTGGATAGTCATCACAATCCGTCCACGGCTTCTTTTTGTAAATTACAATAAGTATAGGGACTTTCTCAATAAAATCAGTGATTGAAACCGACAGCTCCGATGGTATGGACACGTCTGTGGAATGGGAGAAGACTGAGTGCCAAGAAAATGTATGGAGGCGAGGCCGACTGGAAGGAGACCACTGGGCAGACCTTATGTGAATAATAATAATAATTTGTACTCTATATCTCCTATTTGAATTTTTTTAAGTTGGTGTACTTTGGGTAGCTTTTAGGGCTTTGAAGCACTTTGTCAATTTATATTAGCATTTTCTTAATTTAAAACAAATTTGAACCTTTTTTTCTCTCAACTTTATTCTTTACAACTTTTCCAACGTCTCGACCTTCATACCATTCTCAAGGATACCTTCATATTGATGTAGTTTTCTTTTTTCAAATCTTAAAAATGCAGGCTAGTTGCCTTTGTACCATATAACCTTTTCTATATAATTTTTTTCTTAGATTGAAACTTTTACAAACCACTTCTCTTCTTTCCTTCATTTACATTGAACTAACTTAAACACAAACATAAAACAAACAAACATAAAAACAGTTTTACTGTTTATAACTATTACACTATTAAGTGAGATATCTTCAAGATTTTGTCTAATTTGCATGTTTTATCGTATATTTGCAGGCAGTTTATATTTTTGATAACTCGCACACTGTTAGATAAAGGCGAGCATTCTCTTAGGTACTATGTAGCACTGAAGTGGTTTGTAAAAGTTTAAATCTAAGAAAAAAATTATATAGAAAAGGTTATATGGGACAAAGGCAATTAGCCTGCATTTTTAAGATTTCAAAAAAGAAAATGATATCAATA
>NW_027105749.1:6364-10624 GCF_000696795.3 Halyomorpha halys
GGGAACAGGTGTCTGATATTTGAAATCCTCATCGTACTCTGGGATCGAGGTTTTGATTGGCCCGATATTGAACATACATTATCTTCATAATTTTATATTATGGAATATTAATAATAATACAAGCTTCCCCTACCAAGGTAAATAGGTATTAGAGTTCATTCATACTAAGTGTTCATTCAACGTAGCCTTTTTGAAAACCATATAAAACCGATGAACTATCCCGTTGTATTCCAAACATGTTATGTAATACTTGAAGTTTTTTTTTTGTTTAAAATACTTTTTATTTATTGATATATATTACAATCTGCCACACAGTTGTGGGCAATAGGTAATATTGATGAATGATCACATTCATACTAAAATAAAAATAAATAAATGAAAAAGATATAAAAACCTCTCTTAAAATATATACAAACAGAAGGATAAACAAAATGAACATAATCAAACTATGTGGATGAAAAAAATAATAAATAAAATAATCCCTGAGCCCACTCTATCCCTCATGCGTGAGGGGTAGAGCGGAGATCAAAAGATCCCAGCCCATCCCTCTCGCTGCATCACTACCAGTGAGGCAGTGGAGGCTGAGCAAATGCCTCAGGAGGCTGACCTAGAAGGATGAATGAAGATGCTTGCCATGGACCGAGGTGTGTGGACCAAGTGGTTAGAGACTCCTCCACGTTAAAAGGGACTAAAGGAGGATGAGAGTTGTTTGGCCTTTATGAAACCATACAATGAGAGGCGAAACGTTGGCTCACACAAATTAGTTTTATTATTATCTGAGTACTTCTAACCGCACCTGGACTATCAAACTTATATGAATAATAATAATGTTTTTAAAATTTGTACTTTGTATCTCCTGTTTAAATTTTTTTAAGTTGGTGTACTTTGGGTAGCTTTTAGGGCTTTGAAGCACTATGTCAATTTATATTGGCATATTCTTAATTTGATCCTTTTTTTTCTCTCAACTTTATTCTTTACAACTTTTCCAACGTTTCGACCCTCAGGCCATTCTGAAGGATACCTTCATAATGATTTAATTTTCTGTTTTCAAATCTTAAAAATACAGGCTAGTTGCCTTTGTCCCATATAACCTTTTCTATATAATTTTTTTCTTAGATTGAAACTTTTACAAACCACTTCTCTTCTTTCCTTCATTTACATTGGCCAACTTAAAACAGTTTTACTGTTTATAACTATTACACTATTAAGTGAGATATCTTCAAGATCTTGTCTAATTTCCATGTTTGATCGTATATTTGCAGGCAGTTTATATTTTTTGATAACTCGCAGACACTGTTTGATAAAGGCGAGCATTCTCTTAGGTAATATGCAGCACTGAAGTGGTTTGTAATAGTTATATCTAAGAAAAAAATTATATAGAAAAGGTTATATGGTACAAAGGCAATTAGCCTGCATTTTTAAGATTTCAAAAAAGAAAATGATATCAATATGAAGGTATCCTTGAGAATGGCCTGAGGGTCGAAACTTTGGAAAAGTTGTGTTCCGGTAACCTACGGCAACGGAAACGTTGAATCAGAAAGGCTGCCATGTATAGGACCAGTAGCGCCCGTGTGGTCAGCATCAAAAGCTTGCTTCCTCCAGCGCTCTTGGTGGCAAGAGAAGCAACCCAAATGAGTGTGAGATAGCCATCTTGTCTTCAATCAGAGAAGCGTCCATCCTTTCTTTTTATTCACTCATCGGTAATATCCACCATCAGTGAGTAGATTTACTTGAGTGGTTCTCAGCAGCAGAGGGAGGAGAGGCCTGGATATGCGGGGTGGAAGAAAGAAGTAAGTCAACATAGCAATAGTTAACATCCACATCATCATCAACCACCTTAATGTTAGATCTACAATTTCCATAGCCCATTCATACAAAATTCTACTAACAATCTAATCATAATATTTCTTTCGGTCACCCCCCTGCACCTCTTGAACATAAAACAATAGAATTTTATTACAATTAATCATGTTTCATTTTTCAATTATACAGTCCACTCAAACCCAACCAGCCAACTAAAAGTGAAGTGTGTCTTACAATGCGGTAGTACACCTTCAATACTTCATACAAGTTGTAAAGAATAATGTTAAGAGAAAAAAAGGATAAAATTTGTTTTAATTAAGAATAAACTAAACCACTCTCAAACAAGAATATATAAAATAATTAATCTTATATTGGCATGTTTACTTAATTGCTATTTTTGCGAATATACAATATAAATCAAATAATTTATTAACTGAATAAACAATAAGTGGCCTTAGTAATGCAAGTTGGTGTTTTTTTTTCAAGATAACGCCAAACCTGCTGAGTTTTTCCACAATTAAGGGTATGAGGTTGGGTAAACCCCAGGAGGGCTGCAGAAACCACTTAGTTGACTCAGGGCTACAGATAGACAGAGCTAGTTTAACAGAAAATAATTATTTGCCACAGCATAGTGTCTTACTATTAGTGATTTTATACATTTTTTAGCAAAGCATAAAATAATTTTTGAAAAAATATATCTGATTCGAGCCTTTTTTTTTTCTTTTTTTATTATGGTCCATGTATAATTAATTTAACTATATTTGATTCTAAATCGCATCGATTTAAGATCCTTTCAGATTTGATATTCTCAGTTGAGTTTTCCGATCGGCAAAGAATTATCCACCAGTTGAACAGACACTCGATGGTTCAGATACGCGGAATGATGCGATTACTGACGGTACGGACTGATCTGGGAAGCGACCGGCTGATGAATAAAGGAGCTGATGATGGAACAATCAGCGGCCATTGAGGAGATGGTCTGTTGCATCAGTTAAGGTCAGTTAGGGTCCAGTTATCATCGCGGTTCGCTGCCTTACCTCTATGCAATACTGGAAGCTATATTATGCATCTAAAAGTGTTCGTCATGGGAGCTGGAATTCTAAATGTTTAATAAAAAAAATATTGAAAATTATAATGATAACATTTTACACTTTTAATTAGCTGTATGCATTTGGACATATGGAATTGAGCTCTGGGGCTCCACCAAACCATCAAATTCTTCCCGCATCCAATCCTTACAATAAAATCCTTGATGCTCCTTATCACGTCATAAATAAACTCATTCACATAGACTTTAACATCCCATTCGTTGCAGAATTGAACCAAAACAGATATGCGTCTTTTCATTTCAAACTCCTTAACCATCCTAACCCATTAATTCTTAATCTTTCATCCTTAACAATCCCTGATAATCCTTCGAGGCGTCTGAAAAGAAGATGGTCACGGGACCTTTTAATTTAAATTAATGTTTGAAGTACCACCAATGGGTGGTTCCTTCCCACGATTTTCAAGTGTATATGAAACATGCAACATATTTACCTATTGTATTATTTTGTACAGTTGTAAATTACATTAAATAAATAATAAAAAAAAAATAGCTGTATGCATAGGTGGGCAAATATTAGCTATAGATAAAACTACAGCTGATGTTATGGATACGACCCTAATTTATGAATGAACCATTAATAAAATAATATCGTATTCAAGAAAATGTTAGCTATTAGTTTTCAGTTTATGTGAATAAAATGTCTTAGTGCAGCATCTTGATATAAACCATACAAGGACGTACATCTGTAAATAAATAAAAAAAAATTATAAATAAAAATATTATACTTGAAAATTTCAGCTTTTCCAGCGGTTCTGAAGGTTGGTTGGTGAAAAGTTCTGACTGGTTGAACCTATCTCCGATAAAACTAAGATGCAAAATTTTGGCCAAATTGTTGTACCAGCCAGCACTTTACATCCGTCAGTTATATGTTGGATTGATTCGTGCGTTACTGAGCATAATCGACATTATTATTATTCGTTTTTTCTCGCTATTGCGGGTTGAATATATGAGGTGCGGGATCTAGGAGTCCAACCACCTTCATATTTTGTTTATTTATTTATTTTATCTTTTCAAATACTTAAAACCTTTCGAACTATACGTGCTGTGTCTAAGAGAACCGACTGTTGAGCCTCCCTCAGTACATCAACAGGCACTCCCAAACCATTCACTCCTTCAAGCACTGTCGATTTTGGTACGAGACCATTGGAGGATATTATGATTGGAGTCGTGGTAACTCCCTCCAAGTGATACAATTCCTTCAATTCCTGGTATTTCCTCAGTTTTTCTCCCACATTGGAACTTATATTATTATCATATATAGGAAGATGGTCAGGGTTGCGGTCAGAAGTGAAACAAAAATAGTTTACAAATATTTATTTTCCAACGTTTCGCCCCACTTTGCAGGGCTT
>NW_027105749.1:17621-20100 GCF_000696795.3 Halyomorpha halys
TTTTTTATTCTTTTCATTGTGTCTTTTTATTTTTATTTCTATCATTTTATCTTAACATAGTTTCATTTTGTATCTTTTTAGCCCTGATGAAGCCCTGCAAAGTGGGGCGAAACGTTGGAAAATAAATAATTGTAAACTATTTTTATTTCACTTGTGACCGCAACCCTGACCATCTTCCTATATATCAATTTTTACGGTCAACTATATATACATATATATTATATTATTATCGTTGGAGATCCCAGCATCAATAGGTTCCGCTTTCTTTTTTCTTAGATCAATCAGGAGGATATCCCAATAGAGCTTGAGAGGACCTTTTTGGAGGAGTCTATTTGGGTGGTACTTGTACTTAAAAATTTTGGCCACATTGTTGTGCCTCTGCTGATATTCAGTACCAGCCAGCACTCCACGGCCAACAATGATATGTTGGATTGATTCGTGCGTTACTGAGCATAATCGACATTATTATTAATAATACATAAGGGCATAAAGTGAGGCGTGTAGCTTCCAAACCAGCTCCAACCACATTTTCTGAAATTCTCTTTTTTTTTTATTTTCTGCGTGATTGTCAAATTGTCAATGATAACAATAGTACTCACGGAATAAAAAAAAAAAAAAGTTTAACAAAAGAAACTGCTCGTAGATTTCGATTGCTACAGCACCTACTTGACTAACGCTCTAAACTTCACATTAACTACAAAAACTAATCATGCGCAAAGATTGGGGTCTAGCATCCCATTCTCAGATTTGGCCCAAAACAGATATGCGTTTTCCATTCCAAACTCCTTACCCATCCCGAGATTAAGTTGTTTTTTAAATGATTTAATTCTAAAATTGTATTTTATTAGTTCTAAGATTGTCCCTGAGGATGGCCGAATTGGCTGAAACGTTGGACTTACACGAGGAGAAGATGGTTGGGGTGCGGTCAATGATGAACACAAATAAGTTGGATTAACCTATTTTTAATGTGTCAACGTTTCGGCTAGAGTTTCTAGCCTTCTTCAGGGCTAAAAACAGAACAAGATAACAACCACAGTAAGTATAGAAAAATAAGAAAAGAAAAAAGAAAGTATAAACAGAATATTTTTACACATAAAATGAATAATTTTACAAAATAGAACTAATAAAATGAAGTAATGAGAGAAGTGGGAAATAAAATGTATACATAGGTAATTGAAAAAGTGGGTAAAAAACATAATTAAGGAAATGAAATAAAAATGAAGTTATATAATGCAAAGGAGTGTGAAAATATTAGTTATTATTAATTTAAAAATTGAAATATGAAAAGAAAATGAAAATTGAGAGGAAGAAAATATAGGTAATAATAATAGATGATAAAGAGGCAAAATATAAGTAAAGTGTACCAAGAAATGAATAGAAAAAAAAAATTCTGAAAACACCAATAGTGAAGATAAGTGAAGAAAAGTGAAGAAAAGTGAAGAAAATAAGGGGTAAGAGTAAAATAAAGAAAGGAGAAAGAAAACAAAAAACGAACCTGTTCGCAGGAAAATCAAACGCTTAATGGATACTGCGCTAATGACGGCTAAACTCAGTTGGACTTAAAAATATAATAAAAATGTTTTGAGACTAAAACGGATAAAATTTTATTTATTTCAACAATATAAATTATCAACTGTCTCAAAATTGGGATTTGAGAATCTTGGAAATGAAATAAACTAAAGAATAAATAAAAAGAAATTCTGGATTATCTCTCTAGGAAGTCTGGTGAGTCAATTATTTTAAAATTTTTTGAGGTTAATCGCTTCCATCATTTGAAATTAATTATTATTTATTTATTCATGAAAATTGTACTACTTTTCGGGACCACTGTCCCATATTCATGCACTATAAAAACCTATAACAATAATAAAATCTATATAACACCAATCTTCATCCTTATATATTTTATTTTATACAATAAAAATCACCTCATGATTTCATATGAAAAAAAAATTGAAATATCAAACATTTAGGAAAATAAAATATGAAATACAGGCATTGATGGCCATTGGGTTTTATGCCCTAAAACCCTGACCAATAACAACAAACAGATTATTTATAAACAACACTCGTTAATAAATTATGTAATTTTCATTCATATTTTGCCGTAGATTCTTAATGTAATTTAGTAGCAGGTTGGGATAAAATAACCCTCGATGCACATACTCCTTTCCAAAGAGGACCAAGATATAAGATGAAGATAGGAAGTTTAATCCTTAGAGTGGTGGCGGTGGACATGGGCCCTGAGGTCTGAGGGGTTGACAGCAGGGTAGGCTTTCAAAGGGAGGGGGGCTCCTTAGAAATATATTACAGGAAATAGCCGTCCCTCCCGAGATTCCTCTAAAAGCATCTACTCTCTTTTCTTTTTCAAAGGCAGTTTCCCATCTTATTTGGGGCCGAAAAAAATAAATATATATATGTCTTTGTCCAAAGAGAAAAACTTATTCGGATAAGCGATTTTCTTACCTTGGTGAAAAGA
>NW_027105749.1:21795-22176 GCF_000696795.3 Halyomorpha halys
CAAATGAAAATTTGTCGGAACAACTATAAATCAATTTATTTTTGCAAATTTCATGTAAACTATTTCTCCTAAGAAGATAAACGTCATAAGTTGCTTTATAGTACATTAAACTAACTTTGATTTGAGTGCTGATAAACATCTGTACGTCGAATGGTTTTGAGATATATATTTCTCAAAATAAATTTACTTTCTACTTATTTTTCAGTACATTTTTTAAGAAATGTTGCTTTTTAAAAAAACTATATCTCGAAAAGTATTGAACGGAGATCGCTCTATTAGGGCTCACATTTTAGCAAATTTTCTGTACTTTAAATAATTTTCTCTTAGGTTTTCTAGTGTTGCTAGTAATTTTTAAGATATAAATATCCGAATGAAAAATTA
>NW_027105750.1:0-2268 GCF_000696795.3 Halyomorpha halys
CTGGCACCTTCTTCGGCGTAAGCGGCGACCACCACAACGGCGAGGAAGAACTGAAAGTTTGAATATGGAACGTCAATTAAAAGTGTTCATAAAAAATTATAATCTTTAATTTATTTGATATTCTGAGGAAGAGTCGTGAATCTATTTTTCTGTTTCTATTTCTAGCGAGGAACAGCTGAAAGAGTGAACGTCTTAAAAAAAAGTGTTCATCAAGCTTGTAACCATTATAAATCTGTTACTTATTTGATATTCTGAGGAAGAGTCGTAAAGCTATTTTTCTCTAGGTATTATTTACAAAACGTTATAAAAAGATGAAGACTTAACTTTATGTTGGTGTATTAAGGATTATATGTAAGGAGAGCTAATTTATTAGGTCTCAATATGGAAACATTAATAGATACATGATGGGAGGGCAGTAGAAACAGGGAGATATTATTTCGGAAAATTTACCCTAAGTTGGTAACACATCTTACAACATTAAATAATTGAAAAAAATAAGCTATAAATTATTTAAGCTGTGTAACGACAGTTGGTGGCACTTATTTTTTTATTAGCTATAAAATTAGTTTCTCTATCTTTTTTCTAAAAATTATTTCATTTTAAAATAGCATAATCACACATTAAAAAACTTTATTGCACATATAGATTAATATTAGTGATATAATAATTAATTAATAAAAAATTAGAGCATAAGGATTAAAACATTAAAAAATTTTATTTAAAAATGGTGCCTTGAAAATTAATTAAACAGGATATATTTAGAGGCAGCTCAAAATGAATATTCTTTCATTTTCATAATCAAAATTGCTTGTCTCTCATTATTTTTTTTTGTTTCTTGGTAATTAAAAAAATACAGTTAACTATTTTGATTACTGACCCTTCTTTCTTTTTTTTTTAATGAACCAACATTTGTCATAAGTAATCAACCGACCATTTTGTAAAATGTGTTTAGTATGTATAGAAATAAAAATAAAAAGGACTTTTTTTAGTTTTTAACATAAATCGTATAAATATACACAATATAAAGACCTTCCTTCTTCTATGTCATTGTAAGATAAAGATAGACCCTTGTTGAGTAATTTAAAAAAAATACGGATATACTGCACAGAGAATACCGCAAATAAAATGGTGGATGGATACTTGTTAAATAACAGTTTTATAAAACAAAGTAATAAGTACACTCACGAAAGCTTTGATGTAAGACATGTTGTTACTGGATTGTCTGCTTGTGTAGACTGTACTGTTGATGATTTTTGGGTTCCCCTATATACCAATAGGCCACACCCAATTTTAACTGTACCGCCCTCGGCCGCAGTAGCTGAAGAACAAAGATCCCTAAAGGTCATGAAGTGTTTATTATTTACATTTTATTACACTAAAAAGTTTTGTTATGACAAATTTCAGGAGTTGATTATTGTGATCACATTATATACCTTTAATTGCTTTGATAAATTGGTGCTAATTCAGACTGTAAAGGTGACAAACTCTTTTTTAATGAACCGTATCAGCTATGGTAAGTTATAAAACTTAATTGTTTGTTTTATTATGCTAATTTCAAGAATTACCCGACGAAATCGGACCCATAGGTAATAAACAATAACTGTTTTCTTTTTTTTTATTCTCGCAAATATACTATTACAATGTTATTTTTGGTAATATTGATATGTTGTGACTGTTCACTATTAAGACTTATATATGTGACAGTTAATCGGACTTATAGTTCACTGACATGACTTGTTCTATTAGCGATCAAACTAGACCCAGGCGACATTGCTGAAACTGTACGATACTTCACTTTCAGGGCGTATGAATGCAATAGTTAACAGGATAGTTCGTTCACTAACATTAATGTACTATCAACTATCGTAGCAGTAGCGTCATGAATGTAATGATAGTAAAATTACAGTTACAGGAATAATGATTCCCCAAGAGGGAATAAGATGGTATTTTTTGTCGGAATAATCAGGAGCACTGCTTACTAGTTTTGTGTCAGTAACAGAGCAATTGACATCGTCAGTTATACACCACTGACTTTTCTATGTCTGTGTAAAATAAATAATTTTTAACAAAAATTTTACTCGTACAATACTGAATTTATTTTGTATATTTATCGGAACCAGCTATAAACTAGTGAGAATCAAGTGTAAAAATCGAACGACTGATGAGATTTAAATGTTTGCAGAGGAGCTCTTGTGCGCCCTGGACCTGAGAGGACAAACTGAAATGCTGTCTAGCAGTGTTTGTCTTAGATAAATTGGTTGTCACAAA
>NW_027105751.1:0-990 GCF_000696795.3 Halyomorpha halys
AATTAAATAAAAATAATAATAAAAATAAATGAAAGGATTATGAAGTAAATAATAAAGCTGAAAACTTACAATTAATGAATTAATGTAATAGTGAGAATAAAACAAGATGATACAGAATGTGATAAAATAAGGTTCCAATATATATTACTAAGCACACCCGTACATTGCTAATTCTAATTGTAATATAATAAATAAATTATTTTTAGTTTTAATATATTAAAAATAAATTAAAATACAGGTAGATATGTCATATATAGGGTCTTTCATTATTTAGTTACCATTAAGTAGTAAACAAAAATAAAATTCTGTAATTAATTCAGTATGGATAGTTTCGTTTTATAACTAAGCAATTTAGGAATTCGACAATGATATGATCTCAACTTTTCTTAATTAGGCTAATTATGACAATACTTTTATTGTATCTTGTACTTACGGAATACGCATATTTTTTTAAGAATATTTATGCAAAAATAAAATATGATGCTTTCAACGATAAGGAATGATAATGAAACTATATATTTTTTAATAGAAGTGATTCTGTGTTTTCCCACTTTTACTAATCAAATCATTAATCATTTAATCTTTAAACTTATTCCTAGTGGGAATTCGGTCCAAAATGAATTTGGAGATATATTTATAATAGGAAATACATGATTTTTTTTTCCTAGGTTTTTTATATATTAATTTTATTTTATTTGCGAACGTGAGACCAAAAATAGAAAAATAATACTAAGAATGCCATAAATTGTGTTTTATTACATTAGTGTACAGGTAGACAAAATATTTACAGAATCACTACACTGAAACGCTTTTTAACATAAATTAATAACAAGCATCGAAACAAGTTATCTAGCTACAATGTTTATTGTTAAAACGTAATCAATTATATTATTTTCAACGTAAATATATCACCCTAATACAAGGACATATGTTATTACATCATGATAAGATGTGTTTCCATTCTGAATGAGCTCCATAATAATTTCTTTA
>NW_027105751.1:2425-4091 GCF_000696795.3 Halyomorpha halys
GAGGAGGAATAGTTTCTTGCAATAGGCTCCCCTAACTATTTGCAATGCTATAACCAACAACTATTATAATTAAAAATAGTAAAGACCAATTAAAAAAAATAATATAATTATAATCCAGAGAATAATAACAAACAAAAATAAAAATAGATAAGAAGAAAATAAATAAATAAAATAATGATAATAATAAAAATAAAGAAATAAAGAGGATATCTAGGATCAATCTTCGCGGTGTGTTGGATTGCTTGTTGTTGTATGCAACTGCTCCTTTAGCTGTTGGTAAGTTGTATGCAATTGCTCCTTTAACTGTTGGTAAGTTGTATGTCTCTACTCCTCTGACTGTTGGTAGATTAGAGTAGATTTTTTTTTATTCGTTTTTTGATGTAATCATCTATCCATTCCGCTTGCAGTTCAGGATATAATTGGCTGTTTCATTCAAACCAGGGGAATCCACTGCGATTCTGAGAGTGTTGTTTTGGAATACATCCTATTTTTTTCTATTTGTACAGACAGGATGCTCCCCTCACTTCAAAATTGTTTTTAAGTGGAGGTGCCGTTGGATCGTTATTGACAGGTGTGAACAAAATGATGATCCTTGTCATCAAATGTATAGAAAGGTGGTTTAGTTATTTTTTTATTTTAAAAAAAGTTCAATTTAAACAAAATGTAGACAATTAAATTAATATTTCTGCACTAACGTAAAATTAAGTGAAAAGGCATTGTGAATTTGTAAATATTGAAATAATTAACTTGTTTTAAGATGAAAACGTTACTAATGAATATGATACTGTGGATATGAATCGTTTGTTAAATCTTTCGCGTTTATTGACCGTAAAAACAATTGGAAATGCCTATAAAATATTTATTTCATCTATAACGTCCATTTCCCGTTACAAGTGAAAAACTTTAACTGTGGTGTACCGCAAGAGAAATGTATAAGGACTTTAGTTAAATCGATTTGTCCGATACTTTTATTTGTGGAATGGAATGACACAGATCGATACTTAATCATAAAGGACGTTTCGTAACCGGCGACGTAGGAAGCGGGCATTGCCTCAGCGGACTGACTCACTCACGGATGTAAAAGTGAAAGTGGAGCGAGACAAAAAGAAATGGTGGCTCCTTTCGCCTTGGAGGTGTACCCCAGGGGTCGCCGCACTCCACATTGTTGTCTTCGCCCTCTTGCATAACGTAGCTGCAACCCACCTCCTCAACGGTAGCGAATTTATGTATAATGAGAAGTTCAATTGCCTCTCTTATAGCAAATTATATATAATGGTACTTTCCTTTTCTCGAGCACTTCGAAAGATTGTGACCATTATGGTCACTTAGTTTAATGGACGCTTTTATAAATATTCCAGAATAGAAGCCATTTCCTGATACAATGGATAAAGAAAATGAAAACAAGGAAAACAATTTAAATAACTCCCAACGATTGTTGCATAATGGATTATAAATTATCGTTCTTTGTTACATTTCCGCATTGACATTAGTTTTTGTATTTATAAATCATAATTAACCTATGTTGCAAAGGAAATTTAATATATATAAGATATGAGATAGCGGGTTATAAAATCAAAAAAAAGGAAAGAAGGTACAAGAATACACACTCACGGTTGCTGATAATAGACTACTTTATTCTATCAGTAATCCTACATTTATAGATTCT
>NW_027105752.1:0-4856 GCF_000696795.3 Halyomorpha halys
TATATATAACAAGTATAGTTAAGTAATAATATAGCAATAAAGTATTGCGATCGTGCAAAATTTCGAATTTCTATTTAGGTACCTACCTATATTAATTCTGAGTATAATATATTAAATAAGAGTAATTCTAAGGAGAATCTTAGGGCCCGTATGCGAGAATGGTAATTGGCGAAGAAGGAAAAATGGTGAACTTTTTGGGCTCTACAAGGAATGTAGCGGATATGTACATAAGAATACAGAGGCATAAATGGCTTGGCCATGTAATGAGGATGAGCGAGGAAAGAGTAGCACATAAACTGTACAGTTACGTTCCGGATGGTGTACGGCAACGTGGTAGGCAGAAGGGCCTATGGAGGGATGCTGTGAGGCGGGATCTGCGACAACTTAGGATCCCAGTTACCCTTACAGAAGATAGAGAAAGATGGTTGGCGGCCGTTGAGCAGACCAAAGGCAGCTTATTGCGCCTGTTGTGCTAGTAAAAGAAGAAGAGATCTAGGTACCTACCGCTATTAGGTTATGAATGTATTGTAATAAGTTTTTTTTTAATGCTGTTTTCGAATGCAGTTTGGAGTTTAAATCCAACAAATCTGTCCTCATTTGTTGTCCTAAATCTCTCGACCTTTCACAACCCGTTGGATGTGCTCTGTTTTATATATTTTGATTAAGGGATGCCAGAATAATTATTGATGATAAATATCCAAAATTATTTAAATTAATTAATTTTAATTATTTGAGTCCTAAAACTATTATAATATGATTTCTATTCCTAAGGTTTCTTGATTGTTTAAAAGTTACCACTTACTAATAATATAATCATAAAATATGGTTAACAAAGAATATTCAGAGAGTCCTGTTGTGTAATTAAAGAATCAGCGCTCCAGAGGTACAATTTAATTTACCCATATGTACAATACATACCAATATATAAATAATTTTAAAAACTAAAAATAATAATTCAAATAAATTATGAATATCCATAAAATGTTTCACTTGCTTCATTAATAACCAATGTTATCAACAGGTAGTGTTGCAGCTTCATCTGTTTCAGGCGGCATGTTATGTCAGGTAGGGCAGAATTGCCTTCGATTTGGTCTCAGCATACATGCCGCCTCGACAGGCGAGCGCAAATATCAACTTGGAGGACAATATAGCTGATTTGGAGGCTGTCGCACGAGGTAGAAAAGGGCTTTGTGACTCGACCGACGAACTGGAGAGCCTTTTCCATTGAATCGGAGGGAATACTGGAGTGCAGATAATAGGAGATCAGAGATAACGAGAGGAGTTGTGCACTCCAAGAAGAATCTAAGCATAGATATAGGGTATATCAAAACGAAGTGCGTCACCCGAAGAAGAGGTCCTCGAACAAATCGATTGTAGGTATCCCGTACAGGGTCGCACTGGGCAAGGTTAAGCGGCTTCAGGTGATGGCGGCTATTAGAGTGAGAGGTGCCCAGACAACCACCCTGGAGGAGGCTACTAAGATGTATATAGACAATACATATCCTAGGGATCATCTGTCAAAGGATCAGACGATAGAATAGTTAGACGCACTATGTTATACCCACCAGGTACCGACCTATAACCACCTTATATGAGGGTATATGAGACCTTCGTCTTGCCGTAGACAGGCAAAGGATCGGAAAATGCTCCAGGACTAGATAGCATAAAAGCTGCAATCCTCAAGAACAGTGCTCCTTACATTTGTGGAGGAGTTTCTGGGGATATTCAAGGAGTGTTTGGATAAGAGGCACTTTCATAGCAAGTGGAGGATTGTAGACCTGAGACTGTTCTACAAAAAAGGTGGCAAGGATACGGAAACGCCAAAAGCCTACTAACCTATATGCCTCCTTCCAGTAGGCAGTAAGGTCCTGGAGCACATGATCGTCAACAGCCTCAGGCCGATCCTAAATGCTGCAAGCCACGGTAATTGTCGGGAGGGGGCGGAAAAATATGTCTTATTGATCCTATTGAACATTTCCTCCGCCTTTAACAGCGTTTGATGGCCCAAAGTACTTTAGAGGTTGCAAGAGCTCGAAGTCGAGAAGACACCCCCAGCAACTTAGGGTCACTCAATAGATTAAGCAGGATAGGGGGTGCCTTTTGAGGCCTCAGGTGCCCTATAACGATGACCATATATAAAGGTGTCATGGTGGGTATTTATGGGTATTGAAGCCGGAACCTCACGCAGACACAGAAGGAGATTGGCCACCATACAAATATTGGCTCTGCTGAGGGCCACGAAGACCGCTATTACATGAAGCGGTGCAAGTGCTACCCGGAGCGATGCCCCTGGACCTTATCCTTAAGGAGGATGTCGTTAAATATGAGGTGAAGAGACGGGGACTAGAAGCGCTACCGGAGGAACTCCGGAGATGCTACTGGAAGGCGCAAGAAAGGAGTGGATTGGACGGTGGGTAGCTAGCTAGAAGGTAGAAGAAAAGTCTTTCCCACCGTCCATTCAAGATTAAAGCCTAATTGGTTCTTCCCAGACTATTGGGTCTTACAGATCGAAACAGAACATGGAGGGTTCCGGGCAATGGGGCAGAGCCATGGAAAAAATAACTACCCCCAGTGCATCACGTGTGAAGTTCCAGGAACAACAGAACACGTAATAGACGATTGCTCCGCTATGGAAGAATACCGAACCTGGCTGTCGATAAAGGCCGGGAGTCGTCCCGTTCGCCGAGTCGGACTTCCCCCGTTTGATGGCAAAAGATAATTATCCCATATTATGCGCATTTTACGATGGGAAGGGCTTGAACGCCCGACATCGGCGAGCCACCGGGAAAAGTTGAATCGGACTTCATCTGTTTAAAGTCTATCTGTATCTTTCTGTTTCTCAATTCCCTGGAAGCTCTATCAAGAAGAGTTGTTTTCAAGTGAGAAACCTTAGTTCCCAGAATCTAAGACCACCCAGAATTCCCAACTAGAACCTATTCAAAACATAGCAGATAGGACAAGAAGTGAATTACCACAATATTCCCTTTTCTTTGTATCAAACATGTTACTTAGATGTTTATTAAAAGAACAGAAAATCTATTTTTTTAGACATATATTATACATAATCTTATTCACCCCACCTAGGTGCACATTTGGTGCTCTTAAATATTAAATGTTTAATAATTTATTGAAATATTATGTGGGTTCTGCACCCACTCGCTTCCTGTTAGCAAGGGAACCCAACCATTCAAAGACAAGAAGTAACACTTAAGTGTTGGTTACAGCAATCTATCTGCCTTAAGCAGGAATAAGTTTAGAAACCGCTGCCACAGCGCATCTACTTACTGAGGTTCTGCAGTCCTGCACACTTTGTTTGCAACTTTGTTTTAAACAAACATTGCATAAACAGGCCAGCTTATCAAATCAAAGCTTTTAATATTTTAAGGAGAATTGACGATCCTTTTCTAAGGAATAACAAATTCACCTTGTACAGAGGAGCGGCCCTCTTTCTCAGTTATTTCATAGATCCACCACTCTAAAAAAAATTTTATTTTCATTTTGTTTTCGGTTGGATCTACAGACCTTGTAGTTATATGGCCGCCCTAACCAGCCTTCTCCACGCCTACCTATATTAGGCTACTCTGGAATGCAGCCCTTTCGCATCATTGTTGATTCCAATGTACTCCGAACTATCCATCTGGTTTTTGGCCTCCCGGCTAGTCTCTTACCAACTATAATGGCATTCATTGTTATGTTGAGGCGTCCTGATGGATTGCTTCGAGCCACATATCCCCACTGACCTTAACCTCCTTGCCTTCATATCATGAGATGTCGACTGACCAGTCTCTAACAAGAGGTTCACAGTTTTATTTTCATTAGTAGTTATTAAATTTTAGATAATATTATTTGACTAAATGCTTTCTAAATGTATACAGATATATTCTTATGTACACATTCGGTAATCAATTGATCAATGAACAGAAACTAAAAAAATGATGCATGGCCATCCAAAACCTATTAAGACAATTTATCTTTGGTGAGAACAATACATTAGTAAACATGTAAACATAAATGAATCTGTAAATAAAGAAAAGATTAAAACTATATCTACAGAATGCCATTAGCAACAATTTAGATATCGGTTATCAATAGTGATGATATGACTTTTATTGAGCTAATTGTGCTCCATCTCAGTCATCATATTTACTTTATCATTTTTTTAAAACTGATTTATTGGTGAAAAAGACTAACAACTGTTGAAAACAGTTCTAATTGTTCACGTCAACACCGATTAATCTCTATAAATGTATATAACTCTACATGTGGATATAGGCGCGATAAGTAATCTTTATGAGTCCCAGTTTTTTTCTAATTGAAAATGTACAAAAATAGAGAGCCGGCCTATGGTGCTTCCTGTCTTTTCGTGCTTATGTGGATCTCGCGCTAGGGGGGTCTCGCTCGATAAAAAAAATTGAGTGAGCTCAAAGTTCTATCTTACACCTACAGATGAAATAAAAATTATAGCGATCTGCTATACTTCACATATTAATAAATTTTGTATTAAAGGGTTGGAGGAGGCAATAAACCTACAAGGGTTTTGCAAAAAAGGTTTACACAGAGCTTTGCTATCAAGTTTTGCACCGGGGTTCGCTTTAGCTAAGGCAGCAAACGTCTTTCACTTAAATTATTTATAGTTATTTTATATTATACAAAATGTACTCATATCATAAATATTATTATATCTATATTTTCTCTTGTCAGTTTAAGAGGATTTCATTTATACACAGAGCTTAAACCATGTTAAATAGCAATATATATGGTTGTCATGAACAATTTACATTATTTATAATTACATATATTGCATTGTAGATACGTAAAATTAACATGAAAATATTTTTTTAAAAACAAAAGAAACG
>NW_027105753.1:0-553 GCF_000696795.3 Halyomorpha halys
TAATAAATAGTGTACTTACTTTTTAAATTATTTTGACCACACCTGTTCGTTTTATTATATATTTTATTTTACTTTTACAATTTAAAATAGCATTAATCTTGCTTCTTTAGTATATACTAAAAGTAATATGAAGTAGACGTGGAAAATATTTTCAGGTCATCTATGTATCTTTTTTTTTTTTAAATTAGTAAAAATATTTTTTCCTGCGTGTCCGCTCCGACATTGAGAGGCCTGAATGGTAAATGATGTAGCCAAGAAGGCGGAGAAGTATCGACTGATGCTGAGCCAAATGGAGCTGCTGCATAAATATTCCATTAGAGTTCGCTGCCACCGCTAATGTCCCCCCCCCCTTCTCTCCGGATAAATACCTCTATCTTTGTTTTTGTAGTGGCAGGAAGTAAACATGCAATATTGAAATATTTATATTATTACATCGCTTAATTTTTCATTTATTAGTCCTTAGAAAAATTACATAAAGAAAATAAAGAATTTTTTTTTATTTATTGATATTTACAACTGTATAAAAAATACAACAAGTAAATTTGATCGTAAT
>NW_027105753.1:3198-3781 GCF_000696795.3 Halyomorpha halys
GAAAAGACTCCCGCGCAGTACATTCCGCGCTCCAAAGAAGACGAGACAACGTCCACCACACGACGACATTGCTGGATAGAAAAGAAAGAATAATTTTTTTTAATATATAATTTCTTCCCCCTAATATGTATATAATTGTTTTAATAGTTGCCTACTTTTAATATTTTCTTTAATTTTCCTTAATGTTTACCTTAATTTTGTTTTTCCAAACGTAAAGTACTTTAACTGTCAATCCCCACTCTTCTCTATACTTCTCTAACTATACATCCTGTCAAACAGTTTACTTTCGCTCTGACTTCTAGTTTTAAAGATATGTTGATTTTATTCTTATCTCCATCTTTTCCATCTTTTAGTTTTTACTTTAGTTTATATTTCTTCTTTTTATGATTTATTATTTCAGTTTCCAATAATTGTTTATACACTTTTATTATTCTTATTTAGTTTTCACGTTTTAATGTACATCTTTTTAATTTTTCATTCAATTTTCTCATTTATGCTTACATCATTTAAGTGTTTTTCTAATGAATAACTAATTTTAACATTAGGTTTATTTGTCGATATAATAGGCAGAATAAAAAGTGGG
>NW_027105754.1:0-504 GCF_000696795.3 Halyomorpha halys
ACAGTAAACATCTCTGTTGGAGTGGGTAATTTAGATCCATATAGTACAAGAGCCCTAGAGGAGAAAAAAGGCAGTTATTAAACCCCAATTTTTGATTACTTAAATGAAAACTATGTTGAATTACTAGTCAAAATTGATAAGTCTGGCAAGTATAGGTAGGGGGAATAAAAAATGGAGGCTGTTTCAAAACGTTAAAAATAATTATTTTTTATTCGGAGCTCTATATCTTAAAAAGTAGGAACAACAATAGAAAATCTAAGAGAGAATCATTTAAAGAAGAGTAAATTTGCTTGAATTTAAGCCCTAATAGAGCTATTTACGTTCAATAGTTCTCGATATATAGCCTTTTAAATAGCAACATTTCATAAAAATATTGTATGGGACGTACTAAAAAATCAGTATTAAGTGAACTTATTTTTAAAAAATCATATCTAAAAAACCATTTGACGTACAGATGTCTATTAGCACTCAAATTAAAGCTAGTTTAATGGGCTATAAAGTAGT
>NW_027105754.1:3219-3893 GCF_000696795.3 Halyomorpha halys
CCTCCGAGGCGTCTGAAAAGAAGATGGCCTCGAGACCTTATATTGTAAAAATGTTTTTAGAGTGCTACCAATGGGTAGCTTCTCTACATGGTTGTACCATACCATTATGGTTTCCTCAAATTTACTTGATGCGTTTTATGTACAGCTGTAAATATCAATAAATAAATTTAAAAAAAAAATTCTACTTTATATCCTCTTTGAACTGAAACTATTTTTTAACCAAGCTAAAAATAAATTATTTTATAAATAACAATTTCTTAGAAATTAAAGAACCCTTAACCCATCCTGCCATCCTCTGATTATTAATTTGATAACGTTTCGGATTCAACATCCATTGTAAAATCAACATAAAATTATAATTAATTCAACATTAAAAATAATAATATGTTCCACTACAACCCATGGGGGGTTAGGAATGTAGGCAGTACGTTGGAAACACCAACGGTTCTTCAAGGAGGTGACTCCGGTCACAGGAGGTGAGCCTGGGTGGACTCAACGGTTACAGGTAACAAATAAAAATTATCTGCCACAACAGGATTTGAACCCCGGTCCTTGGAGTTAGTGCACAGTGCCTTACCATGGAGCTACCTACTCTAATTTTAACATTATTCATGTCAAAATAAAATTATTTTTATCAAACTAACAATTTTTTGTTTTAAATAAAAATATATATT
>NW_027105755.1:0-549 GCF_000696795.3 Halyomorpha halys
AAGATGTCCTTGAGGATGGCTGAAATGGCCGAAACGTTGGACTGTTGAAATAAAAAGTGTTGAGACTAAAAAGGATACAATTTTTGATTTATTTAGTTAAATTTAATGTTACTATTTACAATTAACTTTTATTTGAATTTTAATAATAAAAGAAATTATAATTTAGACCAAAATACAGTTTGAAATAAATCAATTATAGTCTTAACCTAAGAAGGAAGGTTAAAATATTGTGTTTAGTTAATCTGAAACAAAAGTTTTAAAATTTAATGGAAAGTGACAAAATAGGTAACTAGACATAAGATAAGGGAAGCTTATTAATAAATTAATATAATTCCCTAATGTTTTATTGTTTCATAGGGTGATTTGACTTAAATTAATAACCTGGGCAGAAAAGCCAGCAAAAGGTTTCTAAATTATTACATCTGAGGCGTAAATTTACATACAAATTTACAGATATGCTAAATTATCAATAATAATGTTGTTTGTTAAAAATGTTAACAAAAAATGCATAATAAAAGCAGTTATTAATAGATTGTCTCTGAGGAAGGC
>NW_027105755.1:599-1119 GCF_000696795.3 Halyomorpha halys
GTGTGGAGACAAAAATGGATACGAATTTTTGATTTATTTAATAAATAGAAAACTATTTATTGTTAACCAAAGCTTCGCCCTACTTTGCAGGGTTCGATGAAAAACAAGATACAAACATTGTGTGAATTGAAAAAAACATTAAAATGAATATGCGGAGAGAATACGAAAATATGTAAAAAAAAAAGAAAATATTGGCGTCCCGTTCTTTAAAATGTTCTCAGCAGGCTAATTTCCCATGTCATATATAAATACATCATTTTATATATTAAAAAAAAAATTACAAAAGACTGATCTACATGACTATTATAAGGCCTATCTGATACACGGAGTTGAGTTTTGGGAATCAACTAAACCATAAAATTCCTTCCGAATCCAATCTTTACAGTACAAAATCGTACAAAAGAAACGTTGGACTGGTAAAATATAAAGTGTTAAGACTAAAAAGGATACAATTTTTGATTTATTTAATAATTAAATTTAACTATATTTGTCATAAATTAATTTTGCTAAAAATGTCTGC
>NW_027105755.1:1169-1487 GCF_000696795.3 Halyomorpha halys
TATGCTAAATTATCAATAATAATGTTGTTTGTTAAAAATGTTAACAAAAAATGCATAATAAAAGCAGTTATTAATAGATTGTCTCTGAGGAAGGCTGAATTGGCCGAAACATTGGACTTATGATAAAATATAGATTGTTTTGAGGCTTAAATTGCAAAAAAGTTATATTAATTTTTATTTATACTTTCTTGAATTTTTATTTATTTTCATTATACTACCTGAATTATACGTATGTGTTACTTTTGTTATATCTTCTTTTATATTTTAATGTATTATTAAGTTTCATGTTCAATCTAATAGTCTATATTATTTCTTTTC
>NW_027105755.1:3599-4076 GCF_000696795.3 Halyomorpha halys
ATTTGTTTCACTTATATTTATTTAATTCTCAACCCAAACTTTTTTTAGTCCTTTGTACCTTAGTCTCTTACATTTTCAACATATTTTTAGTTATTATGTATCTTTTTTTTTTTTTTTCTTCTATAGATATGAACTTGTATGGAATACAAAAAAGCTAAAGTTACTTATAACAAATATTTTACACAAGTTATACTTATTATTGTACTTCTCATTTTTAATCCTTTTTGTTCATTTTTATATATTTGTTTCACTTATATTTATTTAATTCTCAACCCAAACTTTTTTTAGTCCTTTGTACCTTATTCTCTTACATTTTCAACATATTTTTAGTTATTATGTATCTTTTTTTTTTTGTTTCTTCTATAGATATGAACTTGTATGGAATACAAAAAAGCTAAAGTTACTTATAACAAATATTTTACACAAGTTATATTGCCCCAGGAGACGCGGAACCCACAGGCAGTTTCCTACATTGCT
>NW_027105755.1:4242-4771 GCF_000696795.3 Halyomorpha halys
TTTAATCTCAATTTTTTAATACTTAGGTGAGAACTATGTATAAATTATAAGTAAAAATTGATAAGTTAGGGAGAAAACAAAATTGCGGCTCATTCTAAATGTTTTAAAAAAATAAATTTTCATATCCATATAATTGAAACTACCTACAAAACTAGAAAACCTAATACAACATAATTTAAAGTTGAGGAAATTTGCTAAAATATGAGCCCTAATAGAGCTATTTATGGACTATATTTTCCAAGATATGATTTTTTAAAAAGCAACATTTCATGAAATATACACTGAAAAATCAGTAGTAGGTGAATCATTGTGAAATATTTTTTTCTCAGGAACCATTAGACGTACAGATGTCCAAATTAAAGCTTGTTTAATGTACTATAAAGTAGTTTATGACTACAAAATAATATTAATGAAAGGAATATGGTCCGGGTGCGGTCAGAAAAAATTCAAATAGTAGAATTATACTATTTTAATGAGCCAACGTTTCGCCCCACGTTGCAGGGCTTCGTCAGGGCTAAAAAAGATACAA
>NW_027105756.1:0-10888 GCF_000696795.3 Halyomorpha halys
TTCCAACTGATAGAAGTGTGTAAACCACTAAGCCCTAGCAGTCCACCCTCTCTCCTAACTTGGGGTAAATATATTTACCTGTTTCCGTAATCCGGGGTAAATATAACTTTCCTGCTCATACACAAACATCAGGTAAGATAATTCATAAAATAGATTGTACAATAAATTTCAAAATTATGTGTTGCTTGGCCATCCTCTCTAATGCAGTGGTACCCGGCCTTTTTTCCATAGGGGCCACAAACACTTGTTAGTCATGGTGTCGCTGGCCGCAAATCAAAAAAAAATTACGTTTTCGTGATTGTTAAAAATTAAATTAGAAAATTATGAATGGAATTATCTCGAATATTTTAACATTTTTTGTTGTTATTTCCTGACGTTTCAAACACATTGCAGTGTCCGTGGTCACACGAAGTTGTTTAATTCAAATTATTTAGGTTTTAACAAAAAACCAAATTCAAAATTAATGAACTTTTACTGTAATGAAAATGGGTTGGATAAGGGTCATTCATTGACCTGGTTTAGTATCAACTCCATTTATTGACCTTTCAAAATATATCAATTTAAATATTATAGTTTATTAAAGGTTAAAATTTTACTTATTCAAATTTTCTACCTTATATTCTTTCTCGGTACACAAGTACTATTAGAAAAACGGTCTGGCTCACTTGATACGGAATTAAAAACGCCCAATACAACAGATCGGTGATCGTATTTTCGAAAATACAATCAGAGGTATGGGACTGAGAGGTTTTATTATATAATAGGCTGAATAATTTTCAAAGGAAAACAGATTTTTCTATGAGATTGAAACAGGATGTAGTTGAATGGGGCGGACACAAATAAATGGTTTTACTGTTTTATTTGTTACGGTTATATAACACAAAACGTTCAAAGTGTACTGAGAACAAAGAATACTAGCTTCGAAGTGATCACAACAAAGGCTACCTACAAGTGGTAGCCAAACAAAGAACATAACGGCTAGTGAACTACAATCGATATATTCACAATTTGCCACAGAGCAACTTGTATCCAATAAAAAATTAATTTACATATTGCACTTTAACAAAAGTAAGATCAGATTCTTGAACATGAAGATTGATTACGAAATTTTGAAGAGGACTAGCCTAGGAATGATAACAGTTACCAACACCTAAGCGTATTACCATCAACATCATGAAGCTTTTAGAATCATTCATTTAAAAGGAGTGAGAATATGCGTACTTTGTTAATTACCAAAATGTCATTTAAAGTAGAGAAAATTCGCTAAAATGTGCGCTCTAATAGAGTTCCTTACGTTCTATTGTTTCTCAGATACAGTGTTTCAAAAAGCAATATTTTTTCCTAAAAACGAAACATCAATATATTTCAAAATTTATGTTGGTAAATATGACTACTACCCCTACCAAGTAGTAGTAATAGTAGTTTCCATTCGCTTACATTAATTTGAAAAATGTTGATTTCTCGTTGTTTAGAAAACAATGTAGTATCTGAAAAAATATATATCAGGTTTTTGGCAATTATCAGAAAATATTCTTGTAGACCTGCACGACGTCATCGCCTTCATCTGGTAATGAAAATCAAACCGTAACTGCTGTTCTCGGAATCGTCATATTGACCATGACGCCTTAGTCTTTTGTTTCTGTGGCGGTCCTTCGAAATAAAAACTGACCCCTCACCATGGTGTTAAAATAGGTTGGTACCCTGTAGATGACCTCTCTTCCCACGTCAGAAATGACAATGAAGGGGGTCATCAAAAAGGCAGATTCTATTAAAAAATGTAATCCATCATGGTTCGGTGGAATAGTTTAAAACTCCAGTGCTTTAATAAAAGCAGAAAACGATAATATTATCAATGAAACTTGAAAGATTAGCAAATAAATTTATAATTGTAGATACTAAGTACGTTTAAAATAAATTGAACCTAAATGCCTTTGTAAAATCTAATAAAATAGTCGAGTATTAGTGAATTGCATTGAATATTAGAAGTAAATGTTGTGTACATACTCCTTGAGGCACCTTTCCTCTCCTCCCCCACCCCATCAACAGGTTTTAACTGTCTAAGTAAGATTACTCTTCAATTGTAAGAAGTTTTCTTTCATCCAGGATTAATTCTCTTTTTTTCTCTTTTCTTGTTAGTGTCGCTGTTTAATCCCACGGTTCAATATTGTGTAACAAATATAAGACACAGCAATCAATCTAAGTCACACTAAAACGTTATTTAATTAAAATAAAAGGTTAAGGTGTTGTTATGAAGACTGAAGAAGTGCTCAAGTTGGGTGGCAGCGAGCCCATTTCATTCTGAGCAGCTGAACAGAATGGCACAGTTGGGCTCCTGCCATTATTTGGTTTATGTATGCACAGCTGTTAATTATTGTCATTCAGCCTTTTATTTTGCGGTGCTGCCGATTTTAGGTTTTTTTTTTCACCTAGCGGGTAATTGTCGGGTATTCGGGTAAAATGGATTTACGTTATATATATTGGAGGAAGATAGTCCGGGTTGCGGTCAATAAAGTATTTACTGTTGCGACAGTATTGACATTACTTGTTCTATCAACTATCACGTCAGACCCAGTTCGTCAATAATGTCGCACCAGTAAATACTGTTATGACTGAAACCTTCAAACAGTACAACATGATAGTGGTTGCGACTGTACAGTCGTTTCATAAAATTAAATCTTGACACTCCACAATTGAGGAAGAGCTCGGTTCGGAGTTCCCTAGGCTATTCAGCTTAAATAGGAATGATTGTGTTTATAATATTATTATACTTTAAGTTTAAATTGGTCTTTTGTTTTTCTTATTTTGTTATCATTTTATTTATATATTTGTAAATATTGTGTGAATGAGCTCTATGATCCACATTAGCATTGTCTAAATATAATATTACATAATAAAAAGAAAAGATATTTGAGTTAGGACTTGATAGCCTATCAGAGCAGAGCTTCAAATAGCACTTGGAGTAGGGGAAGTCTTCTAGCTCAGTCTGCACCTGATAGTGAACTAGAGATGGCCGCGAGGGTACTCCAAGGTGAACCGATGTCTCTCCCCGATTCTCCCATCCTGCAGGAGATGATCAACTCTTGTAAGAGGCATGGGGACCGAGTCTATTTGGTAAGTAACTGGAGTAATATATATTAAAATTTCCATAATTATTTGCTGGAGTGAGAGAGATATCATAAAAAAAATAAAATAAACAAATTATATCTTACACTGTTATTATTTGTACTCCAATACGTATAGTACTTGCTTTGATTGTATTTGAAACTTTTTCACCTGGATAAATGAGCACTAAATTGAGAATGTTATGTTCATTAATTTCACTTTTGAAAGAGAAATGAATATGCCATACTAATTTAAAAAAACAAACAAAACATTTTATTTTAAATGACTAACAACTCTGAAAAGGAATTTTCCAATGTAAGACGATATAGTTTATTTAACTACGCTAGTTTATTTCTTCTTCTATTGTGTCAGGAGGGTTATTTAACGTAAAATGAAGCTAACGGAATTTATATTTTATATTGTTATTTCAGATTTTTAAATATATATAAATTTCAGAAGGTATATTTTTATTTATTATTTAGTTTCACTGTCCAAAGTTCAGCCAACGTTTAAACAGTAATAAATTTACTAAGATATTTTTATTACACTCCCACCATTATCTCATAAAAGTACTATTAGATTGTTAGAAAGATATAAAAGACAAACAGTGAGGTAAGATTTATAATTCAAACTGAAAATGTTGCTAAATTATTTTACTCAGATTTATTAAAATTAAAAAGTAATGCCAAAACCTTAGCTACCAATGCCTTTGAATTTGCAAAGTTTGGGTTTTATCTAAACAACATGCTTGAATATAAAAGATAAACATTATTGTCAATAGTCAACATTCGCAAATGATAAGGGAAAAATTTAAATAAAATAATCTTAGAAAAATTGTAATATTCCATAATATATTCCGAAAGTCCTATCGAAATTGTTGGAAAATATTTTATTTTCATTTAGTCACTCCCTATCTTTCTTCTTCCCCATCAAATTGTTCTGGCAACGATCATCATCATATACCGGCCTAAGTATATGAAATAATTAGGTCTGCACAAGTTAATGATATAAACCATTTGATGGGAAGATATAACACCAACCTCATAAAGTATTTATTAGATATTCAGAGCTTGGGCCACAAGTTAAAAATAAATTGAAATTCCTTTTTAACATATATTAAATTTAAAAAAATATAATGTTAAGAAATTTTATTAAAGGTTTTGAGAGTAGATTGGGATATTATGCTATAATATCATCACCATTCTATGAATGAAATATATCAGAATTTCATCATAATTCTGTTACATTAGTTATAGTCTTAATATATTTGACTTCCATAAAGAAATAAATTAATTTAACTTACATATTTAATTTCAATTATATTTCCCCAATTTGATTTGAATATATTGAGGATCAGATTTAATGCTAATATCTTCTCCTATTAACTTTATACATTATGCAACCACACCTTCTTCACTCTGCTGACTACAATCGATCTTCATATCTTTTACAGGAAGATGTAAGAACGAAGAAGCAGTCCACCTTCCAAGAGGTATTGGACAACGCTGGAGCAATAAGCTCAACACTCCGACAGCTGGGCCAGTGTCCTGGGAAGGTTGTGATCATCATGAGCGACACGACCGTGGAGTCTATAACGGCTAACTTAGGCACCTGGCTGTCTGGAGCGGCTTCCGCGTGTATCAACCCAACTCTACCAACAGGTACAGTCCAATCTTACAATAGATGTGATAGTAAGGGCTAAATAATGGATATATAATGAAATGAATCTTCTCATAAATATTATTTAACAGGTCATACAAAATTCCAGATTCAATACATTTTAAGTTTGATCGTTAATGTTGAATCTTGAATACCACCCCTACTATTTAGACGACAACTATTAGCTACAAATTATTTTTCCCGGCTATACCTGCAACCCTCGCATCCAACTTATAAGTACATTTTCAATACTAAATTATCTAGACAGTTCCAGCAGAAGATAAATACAACACTACCCCTCGCTGAACGACTATCGGCCACTGTCACAGAATTAAAAGCAATAGCCATCAACATACCACAAAATAACACACTCCTTGGACTTACCTACGTCCAAATGTAAATCTCCAACTATCTAAATACCGCAAACAAAATACAACAATGTCAAAATATCAAGCAAAGTTCCGAGAACTCTACCAGAACATACCGCTATATATACAGATGGCTCGAAGTCAGATAACGCAACAGGATCGGCCTTTGTGACACCAAACACAACCCATAAGAGAAAACTGCATCGTCTCTCTAATATATATACCGCAGAACTAAATGCCATAGCATCCGCCCTTTACTTTTGTATGACAAATATACCAAACGGCAATATATTAATAATATCGGACTCCATTAGCGCTCTTCAAGGACTAGATATAATGTATTCAGTTCACCCACTTGTTCAACGAATTCATGAATACTTAATAATGCTAAAACAAATAGATAAATCAGTTTACTTCATCTGGGATCCCAAGCATGTTGTTATTACAGGAAATGATATGGCCGACAAAGCTGCTAGAGAAGCGCTAGTCTTCCCAGGTTGAACCGCGGCAATCTTAACTGCTAAGGAACTTGCTATTAATAAAAGATGGCAGGCATTGTGGGATGAAAGTCCACCCAGTAAGTTGAAACCTATAAAGAAAGATGTGAAGCCTTGGATTGCATCAACCCGAAGTAGACGCCGTGAAGAAGTAGTGATCAGAATAGGACATACCCGACTGACACACATCCACCTCATAACAGGAGAGACCCCTCCAAAATGTTCGAAATAGTAATCTGACTGTTTAACGCATTTTTGAAGAATGTCATCACTACATATTAATTCTGAACCAGTTAGGGATACCAACAAATGTTCCAATGGCGTTGAGAAACGACGAATCCGTAATAGAAAGAGTCATTAAATTCATCCATCAGACTAACTTAATAACCAGCCTTTAATTATTATAATTATTTATTTATCTTGCCTTATTTTTAAAATTAGGCAGTTAAAATTGAACAGTTACTTATCTGCTTTTCATCATCCTTTCCACTTTCGTAACGATTATTAAACAAATAATAATTGTCTAGCTAGATAATATTTCAAATCTCACGGAAATGAGCCCCACTGGTGCGGATCAGTACACCATACCTAAGCTATGACTATGGAACAGCTAGGTCTTACTAAAACCAACAAGCAATGAGCGTTGATGACCAGGCTGTTAAACGCCCTTTCAAAACAAACAAACAAAATTCATATTCTCCTTCAGACTAGGTACTAATATTTGTTTCATTTTTTTCCCCTAATCGGCTGAGAAAAAGAAGCAAATAAAACATTATGTTGTTTTAAAACCGAAACGATAATGGTTATTGAGCCGTGTACGCTGCCTGTAGCCAAGGGAGTTGAGACCTAACCTTAGCAACCTCGAATCTATAGCGGCACGGGTTAAAATCTGGTCTATTTCGTAGCGGTCCCACAGAATTAAAACTTGACCCCTGAGAGACATTGAAAAATTGAGCTCCTTGCAAATTTAATCCTATTTATTAATTACTAGCTCACCTGGCAATGCTTCGCTATTGCTATATTTTAGGATGTACATTGATTTAATGAACACAAGCGATAGTTTCTTATAAATTATTATATTTAGTTAAAATTAAACATTTAGAAATACTTTATTATTATGGTTTGGTAACATAAATTGAACCAATATATGTTATAAAGGAGCGAAAGAGAAAGTTGTATTAAAAAATATAAAAACCCTCCAACATTACTCAACCAATCTACACCAAACTTTGCAGTGGCTTAAGTGTAGAAAATAATAATAAGTAACATTAAGATTTATTTACATAAATAGCTTTTAAACAAAAGCTCTCACTGTGCTTCAATATTAGTAATATTGAACAGTTCAACAACTGAGGCTGATTGACACATCAAAGTGTGGTAAAAGATGATTCAGGAGAGAAACACAGTTCTTAATCGTTTTTAGCATCTCCAGAAACCCTTAAATACGAATTTAAAAAAAAAATCTGAAAATGAAATTTTTTGGTCCAAAATTTCGGCCTTTGATTTCTTTTCAAAAATCTAACAAATGGAAATAACTTCAATACTTCTCGACCAACCTCCACCAAACCTGGCAGTGTTTTAGGGCTCTATAAACTACACCAAAGGGCACATCTCGAGTCTAATCAATCAAATTAGAACCAGATATATATATATATATATAATAAAACGTGTGGATTTGTTCCTCTGTTTGGAACTCATATTTCGCCCCTTATAAGGGCATCAAATATAACTTTTGTTGATGTCAGCTGAAAAAACAGACATTCAATTTTCCAATGGTTATATCAACCGATTCGTGCGGATAAAATGAAGCGGAGTTATGAATGATTATAAGTTATCTTTTATCGGTCAATCGGTCAGCTGTTCTCGATCAGCTGATATGGACCTGTCAGCTGACAGTCCGTAACTTATATGAACAATAGTCGCCGAAATAAATGATTATATGAACAATTGTCGCCGAAATTAATGATTATATGAACATTTGTCGCAGAAATAAATGATTATATAAACAATTGACATCGGAAGAAAAAAAAAATCTGCTAATAAATCGAGGTGAAAAATTTCTAATTTTTAATTTATTTCTCTTGGCCATTTGGTAGTTTGAGGGCATAATAAAACGGCATTTGGTAGTTTGAGACCACAATAAAATGGCATTTCGTAGTTTGAAGCCACAATAAAACGGCATTTGGTAGTTTGAGGCCACAATAAAAATGGCATTTGGTAGTTTGAGGCCACAATAAAAACGGCATTTGGTAGTTTGAGGCCACAATAAAACGGCATTTGGTAGTTTGAGACCACAATAAAAACCAATATGAAGTGCTTTTTTTAAAAAAAATTATACCTCAAGTCACATTATGTTTTTATAATTATTCATAAATATAGAATCAGTCATGCTTTTTTCTTATTCCCCAGGAACGAATGGATCGAATGGTGTACTATAACCGCGAAAAAACGCATACTTCCTGCGCTACAAACCAGAAACGCTTAATTTTGTTCATAACTTTTTTTCCTACTTGAGAATTCGGGGATTTCATCACCTTTAAATCTTTCCCCCAAAGGGAACATTTGAAAAAAAACAACTGCACGCAAATCGGTCTACTAATTTAAAAGTTTATTTTGGACAAAGATTCGACAGCTCTCTTTTATATAGAGAGAGATTAGCTGACTCGGCAATGCTTCAATTGAACTATCACAATCTACTGAAAAGCTAAATATATTTGAAGAACTCTCTATAAAATGTAAATGCAATTTTAACCAAACGTTTTTTGAGCACGAACAGCTTACAACAATTCTTATTTATAAAACAATCCTTAGGCCAGTACTGGTGTATGGCTTTGAAGTCTGGGAAGCAGCATCCCTTACGAAAAGGAAAAAATTACAATCATTTCAAAATAAAGTTCTTAGAACCGCAGCGGATGTATCTTGATACACAATACTACGCGATGAAATTGTCTATTTTTATAGCCAATTGCATCGCGAAATAGAAATGGAATGAATATAAGACTTGATAAAAAAAATATGAATGAATGAGCATGAAAAGTTTCTCTCTGAACCTGATCATACTGGTCCTAGCAATGAATCAATCAAATAAAATTTTATTAGATCACAAATTATAGTCTGTTCCCTTTGTCTATGACCATCTCATTTTATTTTTTGTCACGTTTTTAAACTATTTCTTATATAAAGATAACTGAGATAAATGATTGCTATAAATAAATGAAAGCTAGTTTTAAGGTTAAGAACCTCTTATTTAAGAAATAGTTTTAAAAGTGATGAAATAAATCTATAAGGATATAAACATAGGGAACAAACTAGAATTTTTAACATAGTCAAATTTGTTGTGCAAAGAAATAAATTTGGAAGAAGAAGGAATCCGAAATCTTTTTTATATAAAAAAAAAGAAATATTGGAGTTCATATTTATGTTTTTACAAGATTTATATTATAATACGCATATTTATTTTGAAAGATTCTTAAATACATGGAATAGTCAATAAATAAAAATTACAATTGGCTATTTAACAGATTTAATATACTTTGCTCAACATTGAGACACTCAACAATATACTTTTCTCAACATTTAGACACTCAACAATATACTTTGCTCAACATTTAGACACTCAACAATATACTTTTCTCAACATTTAGACACTCAACAATATACTTTGCACAGGAGAAGAATATTTTTTTAAATAAAAAAAAAATTAACAGATCAATAAGTGATAAATAAATCAATAAATAGTATTAGGTTGGTTAGAGGATCAATCGTGCCAAGTTACATCAAAATATGAGGTGGGGATGTCAAATTCATTTTTATTGGGTGATTTGACATGGAATGACCCAATGACAATGACTGCGTTCATAACAATTAACAATAAGTTTATTATTTAACATAAAATAAAAAACTATTTTTTTAATATAAAATAACTTAATAATAAAGACATAATTTGATAATAATTACTTGAGTAAATTTTTCACAATAACAGCGCTAGACCTTGAACAAAACCAATTCTCATCCTTACTTTCTTTTCTCCTGTTTCAATAGTCGATTCCAAATTCAATGTGTCTACTTACTATCTTGGACTCAACATATCTACATTATTAATAACACACTCATATATTTATAAATTGGAATACATTGTCAAAAAATTAAAAAAGTACATTATACTATATATTACAGATTGAAAAAAGTGTTGGTAATTTCTATTGGGTATATTTATTTCACTTTTTACTGCGGAAATTTCTTAATCCTACTCCCTGACGAATGGCCTAGATGTTCTCTTGGGAAAGGAATCTCCAACCTGACCCAACTGGTCCGGGGACCAATAGGAGAAATTAAAACGACCTTGGAGCTGGTTCTCCCCCGTTAATCTAATCCTCCGGCAAAGTTAATCCGAGGTTTATATTAGGATTTTTTACGACAAAGGCATTTCTAGGCTTAAATCTTTAATTCATAGGCTAGCTAATAGCACAAGAGACGGGGAGAAAAAAACCCAGTTATTTCACCCCATATTTTTTATTAGTATAATGAAAACTAGGTATAATTACTAGTCAAAATTGATGAGTCTATCAATTGCAGTTAGGGGGAATAAAACATGGCGGCTGTTTCAAAACGTTAAACAAATTTTTCATTCGGAACTCTATATCTTCAAAACTAACAAAAACACTGGAAAATCTAAGCGAACGTCATTTAAAGTAGAGTAAATTTTCTGAAACAGCCCTGATAGAGTTACTTAATTTTCATGATATTTGTTAAAATAAATTGATTTATAGTTGTTCGGACAATAAGTTTGATTGATGAAAAACATTACACCAGAAACCATAAGATGTACAGATGTCTGTCAGCACTCAAAATAAAGGAAATTTAACTTACTATAAAATAGTTTATGACGCGTATCTTCGTGGAGGTAGAAGTTTTTATTATATTCGCATATGAATAAAAATTTGGCACATGAAAATTTGTCCGAACTATAAATCAATTGATTTTAGCTAACTTCAGGAAAACTACTATTCCTATGAAAATAAAGGTCATAAACTACTTTATTGTAAATCAAACTAGCTTTAATTTGGGTGCTAACACCTCACCCGGATTGAGCAATGGTGCAACCAATGGCGGATAAAAGTCAATGAATCAAAATGCACCCATGTGACCTTCACTCTCCGCCGAAGCTTCTGCCCACCTGTTGCTCTTAACAATATACCTCTTCCCAGATCCGACCCAGTGCGATACCTCGGATTCACTTTGGACAAAAGACTCACCTGGAAC
>NW_027105756.1:14101-14769 GCF_000696795.3 Halyomorpha halys
AAGGTTAGATTAAATGAAAACTATTCCGTAGTGGGTTATAATGTGTTCCTTAAGAAATTTAAAAATAATTCCTGTAGAGATGAATTAACCTTATTAGAAAGTCGTGATAAGAAATCCCCGTTAAATCAAAATTCAATTAATAAAGGTAAACATTTTAAATATTACCGAGATGTACCGACAAGGTCAATCATGTCCCAAATTTTGAACTATGGATTTTATGAAGGATATATGGTCTTGGACCATGTTCGGAAAGGCCTCATACCATGATATGGTGTGAACCGGCAGTCTTTATCCTAATCCAGAGGATAAAAGGGGTTTTTAATTAGCGTCCCCTCCGTTGACGAGCTAAGGGTTTTGGTGGCAACATCATTAGGATAACCCATTCTGGACAATTGTAAATAAATTGTAAATATAATTTTGTAAATAGGTAGTATAGTTAATTGTGTAAATAGGATAAAAATCTCGATAAGACTTAGAAAGCGGAACTGGATGAATCTCAGCGTTAGTTAGGTTAATAGGATAAATACTAACTTCTCGTGAAAATGTTGAAGATAATAAATTTGAAAGATGACAATCACAATAAAGGACCTAACTTAATTAATTATTTCCAGAAGGGTATATAGTAGCATTTTTTTAATAGGCGTTTGACACATAGGGTTTGTTAATGG
>NW_027105756.1:16076-44447 GCF_000696795.3 Halyomorpha halys
CATATATTACATTAATATATGAATAAATTTCAATATAACAACGTGTACGGGGAACCCCAAATCGGGCTTAGAAACCCCGAGCCCCGTACACGGCAGATCCAAATGAATCTTTATTGATTTGAGACTACAATTTTAGTCTGATAAAATATTAGTTAAATAAATGTTTCAATAAAATAAAAATATTATTTCATTTTATTTTTTTTTTTTAAGTAATGTAATATTTTCCTGTACTTACAATGCCGTGAAAAATACTAATAGCTTTTAGTCAAGTAAAACTACAACAGAACAGAGAAATAAAGGGGATGTTTAAAAATTAAAGTATAGTTAAAAATTTAAAAATGTTGGTATACTCCGGTTTATAAGATAGCGGAACATGGCTTGCTGACTGATATTTTTCTCTCAACTTTTTTTACTACCTAAAATGCTTCAAAATATTCGCACATTTTATTCCTGTCATTCTGTATCTCCTAAATAATTAAGAAAAAATACTCAAAAGTTTTAGTCATAATTTCTGAATAATATATAACAAATAATTTAGAAATAATATATATATATATATTATTTTAGTTCCTTTAAACAACTTCAAATTAAAATATTTTAGTTATACTCGCCGTGCAGGACTAAAATTTGGAATAAAACTTGTATTTTGATTTATTAATGTATCAAATTGATTTTAGTGATTTATTTATATTGATGATTTATTCATTTCCTTCTTCACCTGTCTCTAAAATATTAAAAACTTGTATTTTTCTTAATTTAATTTTACTTAACAGTCTAGGCAATAAAATTTGGTGCACCTTAGTTTAGTGACTAACCTTAGGTGCGTTGACAGATATTTTGTCGGAATTATTTTTTTATTTTGAAAAATTTTGTTTATTTTGATTTATTTTCTTGCTCTTGTTTATTTTTGTTCAGAGAAAAATATTTTACACATAATTAATGTAAACTTATTCCCTATATTTCATGAGTGTCTAACGTTTTTCTTCTAAAAACGATAGCTAAACCACTAGAGCGCGCTGTTAAATGTACCAATTTTCTTGATCTCAAATTTCCTTGAAAATTATTTTTATTCGCTATAAATGACCACACCTTAATTTCCAGCTAAAGACTCCACAATTCGACGGTGTGTCGCTAAGTAAGTAAGCATTGAACAGCTTCTCATGAAGGAAAACAAGAATTTATTTATATTTAGATTGACAATGGTAATGGCGGCTGGAGAGTTGTAAATGAATAGATAGCAGCCTTTTCCTTTCCCAGAAATAAAAATAAACAACAATATCATATTAACAATTGTATTGTAACGGACGGGTGAATCAAATGTCCAAAGGGTTGAGAAGTCGACTTTAGTTTGAGGCTTCAAAAGTTTAATTAAATTAAATTAAAAAAGTCCAAAACTGAACAATGAGATATTAAACAATAGAATACTAAAATGAAGATAGCTTCCTTTCAAATAGAACCCAGCTAGATATACACTTAAGAATCAAGCGACAGTTTTGCTATATTGTGTTTTAAAAACTACATCGATCAGTTTTTTAAGAATTCGAAAGCTCTACAATTTTGATTTGTACTCGAAAAATAACAATGAAATGTGGTCTATCATTCGAGAGTATTGTTAATTTTGTATATTTATATTTCCTAATTAATAAAACATTCACCTAACTAATAAAATATTAAAATGATTTTGCTCTGTAGGTAGGTTATTTTTCTTCCGTTCCGTTTGTTTGCAAAACGCTTAAAATAAACGCTTGATAAAAAATATTCATGTTATGGATTTGTCCTCAAATTCTATTTGTTATCACATTCCTTAACAAAACAATTCCAATTCTGTTGGAAATTCCCGAGATAGTTGCACTGGGTAAGAACTGAAAAAGATCAGAAAATTAACAATATTTTCAAAAGACAGTGGCACTTATTATTATAAATTGGAGAGTGAAGTTAGATTAACATGTATAGTGGATACGCATTGTACCTAACAGTGATATTGAGGAACGCCAACTTTTAAGTTCTTAAAACATTATCGGTATTGACTACAAATCAAAATATTGGTTGATTCCTTATTGCTCAAAGAAAACATAAGATCTTTATCTGGGACACCACAGAAGAGTCAAACTGGCGTTGGATGACAAGACCAATAGGTGCTACATGGGACATATTTTCCCTCTGTTCGATCACGTATAGAAGCAAAGTGGATACTCTCAGACTACTGGCTCTCTCAATTCCTCACGAGGCACGGGGTATTTTGAGCCAAGCTTTATGGCGGCTATATGATGAATATCGAACTCCTATGCCCTAGTTGTGGTGTTCCGAAGACTGTTGGGCGCGTCACCATAGATTGTACCGCCTTTGATGCACTACGGTCCAGATTGCTGAGGGAAATCGGACTCTACGCTCTCACAGAGAACGATTTCCCTCAGCTAATAACCAATGAAAACTACCCGTATCACGAAAAATTCGTATACGGGTAAAACAACAATTATTGGACCAGCCCACTTCAATCTTCCTCAAAGAAGAAGGCCAGCGGCCGGAAGAGGCGCAGAAGACGGAAATAGTAAATTTATTGTAAAACTTATTAATTAATTTATTAGCAGTAGTTCGATGCCATGGATACATGTGTAACATTGAACTGCTTTTGCACAACTCTATTGCTTACAAAGCAAAATACAAGATGAAAACAAATTAATAAATATTGCACATATTCAATTAATCCCATAAAAGCTTCAAGCGCATCGGTGTTATTAATATAACACATGTAATAATAATTTATTACATGTGTTACACCCTCTCCCTGCACACGCTAACGGCTTAGCGATAGATCGTAGAGATACGCACCATAGAAAACTATGAAACATAGTTTACTTTATTACTGTACAATGCTTCTCCCCAAAAAACCACAAAATTTTGACTTTTTTTTTTTGAAAAGAAGGAAAAATAATAAGTTCTCAGCAAAATATCCGTGACCGTGTTCAATAAACTTGAGTGTACCAAAATTTATTTCCTAGAATATTGGACTTAAGTAAAATATAATAATTTTAGGATAAATACGATGAAGAATTTAAAAAAAATTAAAATATCGATCTACATATAATTAGCAACTTTAAAATCATGGATAAAGAAGAAAGCAAGCATATCACTAATATATAAAATTCTAAAATATATTCTATCAAAATATAAATTTCATACTAAATTTTAGTCATGTGCAATTGCAAAACAAAAATATTTAGTATATAATTTTTAGTATCATTAAAATCATATTTTAGAAAATTACTATTTAATAATAATTAAAATTAAATCTGTACCACTACAACCCAGGAAGGGTCAAGGGTGCAGTACTAGACCAACGGTTGTTCAAGGAGGTGATTTGGTCAGATTTTTACCGCATTAAGGGTACCCACTTTATGAGGCTGGGTGAACACCGGAGGGCTTCTGAACCCACAGGGGTATTAATAACCATACTTTATAAAAATTAAACTAATCGGAATTAAGTAAAATTATAGTCCCTATATTTTAAAAGTAACAATAATTTTGACTATTGGAGTGCTGAGGTATGAGTATTAACCAAGGCTTGATCCAAGTTTTGATTTTACAAATTATCAAAATTTTTATAAAATATTAATTTTTTTTCAAAAATTTATGTTCTTCCCTATTTTTATGTAAATTAATCTATAATTATAACTATAAACCTGTTGTTCCTATTATTTTGATTTTTTTTTTATGCTAATGTTTTCGAAAATTATATTTAATGACTGTTCAATCTGAAGAAGTGAACATATAAATTGCTATTGTTTATAATACTTACATTACCTTTCTACTAAAGTGATGTAATGCTTTTGAACATTCTACTGAACTTTAATTTGAAGTATTTATTTAGAAGAAAATTACCAACTTGAATTTCATTGCTTGCAGACGATTTTTGGAGACTGCCGTGTATCTCTGCTGAAGATATCAGTGAATAATTTGTAGGAATTGAATTTAATTATTGGATAGATAATAAGAAGGTTTATTTTCTGAGGGTTGCAAAAAAAAATCCTTCTACGATTAGTAGGATAAGGAATAAATGACACTTGACTCCTTAGTCAAATTTTGAGTACGGAAATGGTAGAACTATATTTTCTGTTAAAATGTATTTATTTTATTGTTTTATCTGTTCGCCTCTATGGGACACTCCCAGGAAATACCCCTAATCATGATCTCTCACTTGTTTGAAATATACTACTTTATTGAGATCTGAACCAAAGATAATAAGATACTTCATAGCGTTTTAGTTGTTCTAGTTTTTTACTTTAAAATATTTATTTTTGAACTATTATACGTTTTTATTCCTTAGGAAAGATGAGCTAATTTGAAAAAAAAAAATCTAAACTGTTTTTTATCTAGTTTATAAAAAAAAATGTAGTGATGTAGTGACTAGCGAAGGAGGAGGCCCGATATGTTATGAGGATATGTTAGCTTTGCGTTCACTATGAATGCGAGAGAACAGGAAAAACATGAAACCAGATGGATGGACTGACTAAACAAAAATGGCTCTGAGCTACATTCAGAGAGACAAGAAACAGACTGTTGAAACTTACAAAGATCTAAATGTGAGTAAAGCCAACAGGAAAAAAAATAAATTTAGTTAGCCGCTTGTTTATTTAAAGTTTAAATAAAAGCTTTGAGAATAAAGGTTGTGTGGTCAAGACAGGAGCAAATTAGAAATGGAACAAATATATAAGATACAAGGGCTGCTTCAGGATTCTTAAGAGAAAATTAAGTTACTGTCTACTGTCCTTTATCTTTATGTGTACAGCGTTCTGTTGTAAAATAAAAAAAAAAATTTTACCGTAGATATTGTTTAAAATTATACCATTTGTGTTTGATATAAGATCTTAATTAAATTATATCAAATTTCATCCCAAGTCGAATGATTTATCAAGTCCTGATGCTTTATTTGAAGTAATGTACTATAATTAAAGTGTATTATGATTTTATTTTGAAATCTGCTAATAATAAATATCCTTTCTCCTTCGAGACTTTTGAGAATTTTGTTAAAGGGAATGAAACGTATGTTAATAGTGAAGTCAACTTCTTGACCACTTTCAGTTCTTCTACTGCAGGTGTACATCGCCTAAAAGTTTGTTTTTTTTACTTTTTAATTTGCACGCATACGAAATGAAAAAATAATTCTATTCTAGGACATATGTTCCATAACAATAAATACATGCTTCATACATTAACATTTTTAAGTGAGGTGTAGATAGTTGACCGTAGATTAATGCTTGAAGAAGTTTGTCGGGGGGTGCGGTCAGCAAAGAACAACATAAATAAACAAAATCATATTTATTTATTTTATGCCGACGTTTCGACCTGAGTTTCAGGTCTTCATCAGGGGTTGTGGCGTGTAGAGGTAAGATTGGTAACTGATAGTAACATTTTTGTCTGGCAAGCATATACAAGTTTTCAATAAGTAAAATGAAATTACATTGCAATATTGACTTAACTACTGTTTATAATCGATATATGCTTATTCGTTTGATTACAATGATGCGAAGGTTTGATTATACAATAAGTGGAAGAATAGGTGTTGGTTAAAGGAAAGAATGGATGAAGACTGGCGAATGGAGATGAGAAGGGAATTCCAGAAGTAGATTGCACGTATAGCGTAGGATTTGCTAAAGAACACGATTTATAGGATGTATAAAGCAATCGGTTGGGATCTGGTGTTTACTGAGTTGACGGATGAGCGAAGAGTGAGGAGATAAAGGAAATAGGTAGTTGGTGCGGAAAATCGAAAATACTCGAAGAGCTTAATCTTTAAGAATGAATAATAAAATAAATAATATCGTAATCATTAAACCTCAAGAAATAAATGCCTCCATTATAGTGAGGGATTCTATAAGGAAATTTTACTTCAACTTGAAAACATCTTTTTCCATTGAAAATTCTAGATTTATTAGCGCTGAAGAAGAACTGAAGGAGGATTCAATGTCGACTTTACTATTCAAAGAAACCTAATTTTCCATAATTAAGATAAAACCAAGTTTCATTCTAAAATCATTAAATCTTTCGAACCAAATGGGGCTGGTTGTTAATCGAGATTTGAATACTCTATATATCAATCGAGGTTCTAACCTAATTTATATCACTATTTGAAAATTAAATTACATATCGAAGCCATTATTCCAAATAATCTCTATGCATTGTAAAATATTTTAGTAATATTACTATAACACTATTGATATTTTCTCTCAATTTTTTTTTTAATTTCATCCGTTAATATATGGGTTATCATCTGAAGAAGCGTAGATTTCACCTCCTAAAAACGCAACAAAACGATATAATTTAGAGCTATGCAAATTCATACCTAATTAAGAGTGCATTTAATTGTTTGTTTTTTAACCTAGTGAAGGTTAAATAGTGGAGTGAAGGAAAAAAGTTTTTATTTTATTTATTTATTGTAACTGACTGCTATAAATAATGAGACGTATAATGTAGATGGAAAATTAAATTAATTAATTTTTAAATTGACTTGCACATAGTGTCAGACTTGAAAAAGGAGGAAAAACTTTTTTTAAATTTTTTTATTTAATATTTATAAAAATTATTTTTGTTATTATTTTTTTAAATTATATGTTGGTGGTAAATTGTATTCCCCATAGTAGAACAAAGGAGGGAAATAGTTTTGTTTTTTTGATCCCATGAATGCTTTTAACGTCTAAAGTAAAAAAAATGGAACAAAAGTATGATTTATAAATTTCCAGATAATAACCTGTATTCGTGTGGTTTTAATTAGAGACCGGAAATTCGTGCAAATGCATATTTCGTTTCCTTGTTTGTAATACATCCAAACTTCGGCAGAAATTTAATTCTTAAAAAGGATCTTCCATTGGTCTTATTTTTATATTGCTCGAAATGCAAAGTTTGAATATTGTCTGCACAAAATTGCATTTTTTATTAAGTTACAAATTTGCCTGTAATTCTTGAAAAAATCAAACGAATATTGAGGAACCATACACTTAATATTTAACTATATGGCTGATGATACGAACTTAGTTATTCCTATTACGGTCATTAGTTCTAGTTTGGTCTCAGTTTTATATAATTACAAGGTGACGATCACTGTTATACAATTAACAGTATTGAACTTCAATTTTTTGTAAAAATAAAAATAACATCTACTTTAAGTTTAAGAATTTAGGTACAGGCAGTTATTTTGTTCCCGAATTAATTATAAAAAAGTGAAATTAAATTATTGAAATATTTAATGAATTCGGATATATCATATCCAATGTTTAGAGTTTTAGAATTTAATATTTTAAAAAACTCCTTGGTACTTAGAACTTTGGTTAATTTTCCAAAATCTTGAAATTGTAGTAGCTCTTAAAAATTTAAATTTAGTTTTATCGTCTTCATTATAAGATTTAAAAAAAAACAAACTTTAAATACAGTAAATTTCCACTTAAATCTTCATGTTCAGACAAGTAGTTTGGGTTTTCTGTTTTTTGGCAAGTATGGTGAATTTATTTTCCTTCAAATAAGGCTAGATAAGCTTTCCATGTACCAAACAATATTGTAAGTTACATAATTACATAAGTTGATTTTTGCAGGATTTTCACCCCATTTTAGGTTTTTTAATGCAAATTTTTTACTTTTTTACTGCTCGAAAATCCCGTATAAGTTATAATTCATTTTAAAAAAGATTTAAAAAAAAAACAAGATTCTATCTGTCAAACCCAAACATATATAGGTGCATTCAATAGATGTAAGATGTTGAAATAGGTGAAAAGAGGACAGGGGGAACCAACTGTTGTTATCTCCCTCAGGCTAATGGCTAAATGGAACTAAATGGCGGCAGCTGAATTACTCCCAGCTCTGTCCTCGCTCAGCCTTCAGAAAAACAAACATTTTTCACCACTTCAACTACTTACCTTATTTACCTCCATCTAATTTTTTTTTTTCCATTTTGGAAAACTAATTGCCAATTTAAAACTTTCATATTGCGCAAATATTATTCGGGGATAGTAATTTGAAGTAACTGGCCAATTGGAAACTCAGAATTCCTTAAGAAAGTGGCAAATATTATTTGATATGGTTCGAGCGAGTAACCACTGTGTCGGAAATCATGCAGTCCGGAGAAGGAGGTTGTAGGAAGAAAATAAAGTTGTTCCATCCTAATTTTCGATAACTTGATGTGAAGACTGTGTATACTTAATAATCAAAATTGATGTCTCGGATAACTTTAGTTGGGGTAGAATACAAAAATGGTTGCTGCATGAAAACTTTACAAAAAAAATCTTCATTCGGTGCTCCTTATTGTCACAAGAATCTAAAACACTAAAATAAATGAAATATCGTATAAGGTAGAGTGAATTTGCTAATATCAAAGCCCTAATAGAACTGTTTATGTTCAATATTTTTTCAAAAAGATTTATTTTTCAAATAATGAATAATTAATATTGTATCAATTTATTTTTGCTAAATTTATGGAAACTACTATTCCTACGATCAGCCTACAGATGTTATATATATAAATAATTAAACGTATTAATTCAAACTATGAAGAAGATGGTCAGGGGTGCGGTCACAAGAAAACAAAAATGATTAACAACTATTTATTTGTCGAAGTTTCGCCCCACTTTTTTGAGTTTCATCAGGGCTAAAATGATTAAAAAAAAAACTCAAAATATTTTGACATAATAGGATAAAATACAAAAAGTAAATTAATATAGGGATACAATTATATAAATATAAGTGAAAACAAACTAATATACAAATGAAAGAAAAGAGTACATAAAATAGTATAGATATAAAATAGACGATGATAGGAATATAAAAAATAAAATAAAACGTAATAGTTAGCATATTTTTTTTTATATTATTATCATTGTCTATTTTATATCTATACAACTCTTTTCTTTCCTTTGTATATTATTTTGTTTTCACGTGTATTTATATAGTTTTAACCCTACCTTAATTTGCCTTTTGTATTTTATCCTATAATGTCAAAATATTTTTATTTGTTTTAGGTATCATTTTAACTCCGATAAAGCTTTACAAAGTGGGGCTAAACTTCGGCATATAAATAGCTGTTGAAATTTTTGTTTTCTTGTGATTACCATCTTGTGCACCGCTTACCATCTTCTTTATAATTAAACCTAAAGATATCTACCAGCTCACAAATGCGTAGTTGCAGGAATCTGAGTAGCAGTTTTTTTTATGATTTTGTTAAAATAATATTTAATATATAAGTAGTAGAAGGTAATTAACAATGACGAGAGACGCATAAATAACAGATCTATTCTGAAACGTGTTTGACTGTGCGGGCGCATGCGCAGTATAACTTTTTCCGTTTCACCAATCCGATTAATGTTTTCATGTCATAATAATAATAATAGTTAATTTTTATTTCAAGTTCATTTAGCATGTATTTATTCATTTTAGTTGGTAGGATGACTAAATTCATAAAATAATTCTAAATATTTTCAATATTGATCCTATAACAATTCAACAATAAATCCAGATAATTAAACAATAAAAGCAGAATTTCAATTTCAATATACTGTTATATTTTGGTCAAACTTTTGCAAAAGAAAGATGTTAAAAACCAGATTTCACAATAATTCTGTGTGATGTTAAAAAACAGGTTCTGTTAAACAATTTTTTTTAAATAATACTTTTTTATTTATTGATACTAAAATAAAATAAAATAAATTAATAAAAAAAAACTCTTGCAATATATACAAACAGAAGAATATACAAAATCAAAATAATCAAACTATGTGTATAAAAAATAAATAAATAAAATAATATAGTCTCCAGTCACATTTACACTCTAATATATAATATTTACACAATCGACCGGAGAATCCCTGAGCCCACTCTATCCCCCACATGTGAGGGGTAGAGCAGAGCTCAAAAGATCCCAGTGCATCCCTCTCGTCGCTCTGTTAAAATTGAACAACTTTGAACAAATGGTTAAAAACAAATGCAAATTTTAATGAACTGTTATATTTAAATATTTTTGCCATACTTTTGGAGAAAAAAAAATGATTTTTTAATATTTCATTTTACAAAATTAATTTAATTAAGGTGCTAAGTAAATTTTTCAACTAAAAAGCCTTTTTGAAAAATTACTATGAGAAAGTATTGTCATACTGAGCAATATCTCTCTTTTAAATCAAGCTAGGATTAATTTCAACCTCAAAGTAGGCTGGTATGTGAAACTTGTGTAATGCAAGCTCAGCTCCAGACTTTTTTTATAGATACTCATACATCCAGAAAGTGTATTTATACTTTGATGTAGTTGATAAATAAATTAGCTGTAATTGCTAACGGTGTTATTTTTACAACGTGGTGCTTGCCCGCTCTATTCCCCTCCGCTAAATGTGATCAACCGCCCACACAGTAATTGACTAATGGAGACAGTAACGTCATTTAGATGGCTCTGTGTTCCAGCGGACTGGAATGTAATTGCCAGGATACCACGTGTTTTAGCTTAATTATCCTTTCTTCTTAAGGTGAATTATGTATCAATGAGGTGTCAAAAGTTGCAATAGGCTTCCTGATAGCTCTATCTAAATAAATGACGTACCGTTTTTAATTGATCTAAGAAATAAAAAAAATGGTGATCTGTAATAAAGAAAATCGAGTTCACATCCAATCCTACGACTCCTGAATACTCGTTTAAAAATCCTATTCGGTCTTTTTCGATGGTTTTATTTTTCTAGCGACTTAACGTTACTCTGAAATGCCACAGCTAAGTACTTTGATGAAAATCAAGAACCGAAGTGGTTATGTTTGAGTCTTGTGGAACTCTTTAGTTTTAATTTATTTATTTTTTATTTTTTTCACAAATAGCGATCAGAATTACTTTAAAATATATGTGGCACTGATTATCACGATCTTTTCTGCTATTGAATAGCAAGCAACCAATCTAACAGTTTTTATAACTGATTTCAATGGCGCAGTTAATAATTCAAACAATGTAAGGTAATTTTCGCTGTTTAAAATTTAATTTAATTTCCAGAAATCTAGACATTTTTGTTTGGTTTATAAGTTGGCTTAAACTAGTCATGGATTCAACCTTAATAAAACTTTACTTAATCGTGTACAAATTCAGGTTCAAAGTAAAAAAAAAATCTATATTCCGACTGAATTTGTGAAGTCAATTCGATGCTGCTCACTACAATTATATTCATGCTGACGTCAATCGTGTATTTTCTATTTATTAATCTACAAATTTCAATTTAAGGTTTATTTTATTTTATGTAGTACAGTATTACAAGATTTCATTACAGCATTAAATATAAGCAAATAAATTTTTTTTTATTTCTTGTTTTTAATTAAATGCTGCCTTGAGTATTACGTTAAATATTCAAATATTATTTGTAAACTGTAAACAATCACTCTCAAATAACCTCCAATGGCTTTAATTTATTTTTAGTATTTTGAATTAGTGGAATTATTATTAATGGAGTTATTATTTTGTTTATTATACATGTATCTTAGTTTCACTTACTGCGAAAATTAAAAAAATAATAAAATAAAAATAAACCCTTATTTTCTTACTTTTATTTATTCTTTTATTGTTTATATTTTTAAATTGGTTTTACTTTAATTATTTAAAGGAATGCACAAAGTTTTATATCTGTAGCATATTGTCAATAAGTAAGTTCTGTAAACAATTATATTATTTCTGGCCAATATATTTGCTAACTTTCCTATTGCTGATTCATTATTGGTAAAAATTAATAATGATTTTTGTCACGAATAGTTAATGACTACTTTTGATTATATTAAAACAAATTTTGTCGGTGAGTGTATTATTTGAGGATAATGAATAGCTTATTATGTTAAATATATTGTTATTCTGATTATTATATAAATATAAATAATATTATTTTAAATAACAAGGTGTTGATGAGCTAGTTGAATTTTGTGATCAGAATCATTACATCACACATTTGTTCTCCTCAGAGATGCTGTGATATAAATAACAGATTACATTACTTTAGAGGGCTTGTGGGCTATCGTGTTTACGAGTGTGCTTACCAATTGTATTAAATAAACCAACCACAATCCTCCGGTTGAGTAGGATTTCATACATACCCATCCCCCGACATAGCAGACGAAGCTATAAACAGGGCCTACTTGGGAACGAGGGCCTATGACAAAGCTAAGAGATATGAGTGGACAGGAAAAGGGATGATGTGTGGGGCTCTGTGAATGGCTGTCTCCGGCGACCAATGGGATCGCTCCTATCTAATTGATGGTCGGCGGTCGCTTTTGGTTTTCCTTCTCGACATTTATAACCTAGCAAAATATACTGCCCCGGTCCTTACTATCTGCCTCTAAAGGACCACAACAACCTTGCCCATCTTTGGATCATATTTAATGTACTTATAAAATCCTCGTATGCTTATCGAAATATTTTATTAATTAATAATTATATTAGGAATTTCTGCGAACACTCCTTCCTATTAATATGCTTATTTCCTAGATTTTTTCACCAAAGCTTCACAGCTCTTTCCCTATCCTTAGGATTAATAATCTTATCAGTTGTTATATGGTCACTTTGAAATATAGGCATGACACTACTTGAAAATAATTTAGTTCCACCATCAAATTAGATTTCAGTGTAATAGTGACAAAATTCATATTTTTATTTCCATCTCGAGAATTCCTAAAATATGAAGTTTGACAGTGTCGAGGTGGGTTATTTTCTCAATTTTTCTTGATCATGCAGGAAAGTGCGTTCATTCTGCCATGTACTATTCCGACAGAGGTGAAGGAGGTATGTAAGTCCGGAGGGTAGCTAGGTGCCAGAGCTTATGAAGGGATAACAGGAAGAGGAGAGAGCTCCTGTCAAGGGTGAATAAAAAATATCAACCATTTAGAAATTAGGATCGGCTATAAACTGAAACTACTTAAAGTAAAGACTGTTTTTCTGTGTTCAATCAGAGGTTCTTTAAGACCCTAATTTATAGGCCTAGTGCATACGGCTGTGACCGAGAAGCGGTCTTATCTTATCTGCTTGAGGTAGTTTCAAGCGTTATTTTAGCATCGTTTATTTATTATTTTATCGACATTGCTAAGTAATATGTATAAAAATTATTAATATGTACAAATAATAATATATTTTTATAAAATACAATAATATATAATTTTGACAGCTTCGGTGAGGCTCGAGGTGTTGCGCTTTGGTGGAAGGCAGTTGAACTTCTTGCTCCACTCGCTACAGCAGTAACGCAAAAATAAAAATTTTCACCTTCCTTGTTCTTTGTATTTTTCGATAGTAAAAAAAAAAAGCTATAAAACCTAAACGAGCCCACCATTCCACGCAATACTTTGGGTCGTATATAGGATGGAAAGTGAATGTTGCATGATGCATTCACTGTACCATATTTTATAAATAGATATTTAGACGTCATACATATACAATAGACAATACAACTGACTCGTGCCACCTTCCAACAAACGTCAGTCTGTCAGACTGCTCCCTGTATAATTACATTACCTTGTTAATTATCCTATGCAAGTTGTCGATCAGAGCTTAGTTAGTGAAGGTAGTTAGTGGATCCTAGTGCCATCCAGTTTATTAATAGTTAGTACTAGTTATTCCTGTAACTGACGTTACATTCGCTTTGTTCTTTAATGATTCATTAAGAAGAATAAACTTCTAAAATTATACAAACGAGTATTCAAATTATAATAATGGCTAATTTAGTCGCAGTGAGAAAAGTTTAATATCATTTCTTGAAGTTATGCTTTGCCAGTTCAAGCTATGTTGCCTGTTAAACTTTTCCTTTATTCGCAACAGGATTATTGTTCTAGATTTTTGAAGATTCTTGTAGATTTCGTCATAATTGAATATTTATAAGAAGTTTTTCATCCATATTCTTGTAAAATGACTATTTCTTTAGTTTAATAAAATTTACGTGTATCATGCTAAAATATAAAACAAAATTAATTTATCATCAAAATGTTTATATATAATATAAATAAAATATAGTTAAAGTTGGTATTTCTTTAAATACTGAAATGAATAAATAAAAATACTTATATAAAATTGGAAATATAATGAGAATATGCTAAACCTGATATGTGAGGCAGGTTAAACAATGTATTATTGATAAAGTAAGTGATAAGGTTGAAAAAAAGTATAAATTCAATAATATTACTATAAGTAAATTACTGGATTAAAATATATGAGTTAATAGATGGTACATAGTGTTTCCGTAACTTAATTATGTTTTATAGGTTCATAATTTAAATATATATTTTGACCAAGGCAGGCCTGCAACTTTTTAATAACACTTTAGCTTTGATAATTATTAGAAATAATTTTTAATTGAAATTGTTAATCATTGCAATACTTATCTTTGAGAATGGCCGGGATAGCCAAAACGTAGTAGTGGAGTAATAAAAAAATAAATATATTGAGGCTAAATGGATAAATCACTATAATTGATTAAATTTACGTATTTGTAGTTTTCATAAAAACTAATTAACTATCTATACAGTAAAAAATTGCACTTTCTTTTTTTTAATTTCTACTCTACTCAATTTCATATATATCTAGTTTCTACAGTAAATGGTTTGTTAATAAATAAAATAACAATAAAAGAAAATCAAACCGCAATAATTTTTAAATGGATACAAGAAATTTTAATGTAACCTATGCCGAACCTCCAAATAAATTGGACAAGTAACAATCATATTACACCTGTATCAACTTAGTTCACGATGTTAATTGGGTGTACTCTATTGCTTGCAAAATAGAGACGATTGTTACTTGTCCAATTTATTTGGAGATGCCGAACCTCCAAATAAATTGGACAAGTAACAATCGTCTCTATTTTGCAAGCAATAGAGTACACCCAATTAACATCGTGAACTAAGTTGATACAGGTGTAATATGATTGAAAAAAAAAATGAAAAATTTCACATTGTGTTTTGAATATGAATGAAAAATCAATTATTTTTTTTAATTTGTACTGTAATACCATATAAGTTTTTAAAAATAAATCTTTTGTAAAATAATGATTTGTGGATAAACCCGAGAGAAATGATCGTTCTAAATGTTAATTTATTTAATGCATATGTGGTTCGTCCTTGGACAGTAAAATATCATATAGTTCAATCACCTAGAATCAACTCATAAAATGATATGAGTAGACAGCTCATGTATGTTATGTGTATATGTGCATAATATGCATATAGACAAACATGTTTAAATGTCTAAGGTTACTCACATATTCCAAGTGTTAATTTCAACGTAAGAAAACACAGCTGCCTACTCAAAGTTTCCCTGAATTCTTCAATTATTCTTAAGTTTAAAAAAGCCATCAACTCTTTTTTATGGAGTTTCTTTCCAAAGCGGTTCAAAGGATCGTGGCATTTACATAACAACATTCTGAGTTTTACAGAGAGCTTAATTGAGTTCCATGTGGTAACCCCCAACCTTTGCATTCCTTTATAATTCTTTCTTCATACTTTTTTTCCCTTTAAGGCCTCTAATTCGTTAGGGAAAATTTGTATGAAAAATTATGAAAATACCTCTCTGTCAATTATATTCATTATATATATGTTTATTTTATTTGAAGTTTTATTACACTTTAATTCTAAAATAAAACTTCAAATACCAGTAAATTACCTCGTTTCACGAACGTTAAATGAATTCAAGAGGAGCTTATTCCTAAAATGTTAATGAATTTTTTTCGAACCTTTTCTTAAAATTCAGTTGAATAGTCGTTTATTTTATTCCTATTTTTTAGTAAATATATTAAACGAATCATTATATTTTTTAACGATATATCATTGATAAAAGTCTTAGGAAAGTACCACTTATTTGGTATACCAATCTAATTCATATTCCTGACTGGTTTATTAATCTTAATTCCTGGAGTCATTTATCACCTTTTTTTAAAAATATTTTTATTAAATAAATATAATAATTTTTTTTTTTACTAACATACTGTTCCGTCTTAACGTGTATATTAGTTATTGTTTTGAATCAGCTAAAAGCTAATTAATCAGTTTTAGTACCGGAACAATCGTTCAGCTTCAGTTTCAATGATTTATATCATAATATATAATTATAAGAAATTAATATTAATACTAGAAAAATGACCTTTTGATGTTTATCTTAATGGGTGCCTGTATTAAATTCCAAATATATCAATTCCCCTGTTCAAATGTAATCTATCTTTTGCTTTCTGTTCTAAGTTTCTAATTACGATTATTTCTTATTTATTTTTGCTTCCTCTCTACGTAAAGGAGCTTATTATTCATTTTAGATATGACCAAAAAAAAAAAAAAAAAAACTCAGAATCAAAAATATTTATCTCATTATAAGTTTTTTATGTCGAGGAACAAATTCAGTTCCGTGTCTGTCCGTGGTCAAATTCATGTTCGGACATAATCGATCGAACCTTTAATCAAAATATGAGTTAAAAATATGAGTTTTTTTTTTTTTTTTTTTTTTTTATTATATTTTCCTCTTAATCTATTTGTTATTCTTATTCTTGTAAAATGTATCTAGTTGTGTGTTCTTGATGGACTGATCTACTGCTGTGACTATGAATGATGGTCTGATCTCACATTACCGTCTTATATTGAATTTCTTTAGCGGGTCACTGAAGAGGATCTAGGAGGGTGAATTCCGGAGAGCGAATTTGTTGATAGGGTGAATTGAATAATTGAGCAGAAATGAGAGGGAAAAATGGGAGTGAGTGAAACATTTGTATTGGTTGTACAGACCGAAATGGATTGTAAAAGGAAACTGTAATGGTGAAAAAAAATTTTTTATTATATCCTATTATTGTATATCTTTTTTTATGATTATACCATGAATATGTATTGTAGATATGTCCGAATACGGATTGATAAGTATGCTGTGTGAGATAGCAACCTAATGTATTTAGGCAGCATATATGAATAAAGTATTTCTCGCTGGATTTAACTCAAATTAAATTTTCAGTGATCGTGGGGGTTATTACTTATTCAATATAAATTTTAGTAGAGTCCGTCCCCTACTTTTCCGTATGTATTAATAAACGTTTGTTTCTCGCCGCACCTATTTTTCTGAAACGGCTCGTCGAATAAGGCCCATATTTGGAGGAAAGTTTGGAATTTTATGAAAACGATCAAGTATAATTTTATCAAATACATCTTATTGCTATTCTCTACTTATCCACGAATAAGTTGACACACCTTTATTCTGAAAATGGTTCTATTTGACTATAAGTCGCGAATTAGTGTAAAATGGGTCATACATAAATTATAGCAAATTCCATTCTCCACTTTCGTTTGCGTAAGCGCTAACAATTTTCCCTGAATGTTATCTCCAACACCATGTTTTAGTCTTCAATATATTTATTTGATTATAAAGTATTAATATATAGATTTCAAAATTTTAGATTCAACTTTAATAGTTGAAAATTTAAAAAAATATTCTCCTTTTTACTTTTTTCTATAATATAAAAACGTTTCGATTGATCATTGCGCAATATTTTATTTCAGATATAACTTACGCAATTTCCTGTAACATTGGCATTTGCTACGACTATAAACAAATCACAAGGGCAGACCAACTTGATAAAGTCGGAAATAACTTTCATAACTAATTATTGTGCACTATTTTTTTTTTTAATTTCGTTTTTTATTAACGATCTCAAAATAGTTTGTGATGGTAATTGTAGTACTTTCGTCGAAAAAAGCATGCGGTTCGATTGGACTTTTGCTTTCTTTTTAATTCGATTATTTTTTTTTTACAATAATGACTACTATGGTTTTTATTGAAAATGGTCTTTAGTTTCGGTTAGGGATTAGTTTCTATTCTATTCTTATCTCACAGTCTATTTATTTTAAATACTATTCTCCAAATAAGGTTAATCATTCGGTATAAATATTAATATGTCACTGAAAAATAATACTAAATTCAACATTCTGACAAATCCACTTATCTTCAAAGTCGTAATATATATATTACATAATATCATGATCAAATTTCTTGGAGTGAGAGAGAGAGCATGACAGTTACTGCCCCTCAACGCTACACAGAGAACTCAGGAACTACTTATGGTCCTCTTTTATTACTACTAGGTCTTAAATATTTCAGAGCATTTTATGTTCCCGAAGTTATATTTTATAAACATCTTAAGAGAATATAAACATCTTTATATCGAATAAGTAGAATTAAAGACTAAATTTGTGATGTTATTTTGAAGCTTAAATTTTTATTTTTATTTCCATCATAATATATGTCAAAGGATATCATTTTATGTTGGAAATAAATTATTTTTTTTTTTTAATCTTCTTAATTGGAAGATATCATAAAATTAATCATAACAATGATAAGACCTAATGGTCTTATGACAATTTTGACACTTCTTTTTTTTAAAATTCAGACATTTTTTTATTAATTTTACCATAATTTTCTAATTTTTTAGCACTGAAATAGTTTACAACTAGTACTGATTCCTATTATTTCTAGTTTCACGTTGTTTTTTATATTTTCATAAATGAAAAGTTTGTCAATTTATACTGCAAAAAGATATTTAATCCATCCCTGTCCGAGAAAAAAATGTCTACGATTCATATAGTTAGTAAATCAAATTTGTTGATTTTTTTTTCTAAGTAGATGGATATGCTAGGGTAGTATTTTGACTTGCCAAAAGCAGTGGGGGAAGTTGTGCAAGTTGCTTTGTATAATGATTTAGAAAGGCATTTGTTATTTATTTATATGTTAATTGTCAATTTAAACAATACACAGTTGTGTAATATTGTATAGTGTTTTTTTATTGATGGAGAAGAATATTACTGGTTAAAGGTCAAAATTAAACATGAAATAGTATAACACTACACAATGGAACGTGGACAACTTTTCAAGACTTTTTCAGAGCTTTACCTACAAGATAAAATACAACTAATCTGTGTTTCAAATGTAAGAAAAAAAATGAAAATCATTGATAAAATAGATTAAGAAGTATAAATGTTAAAAAAGTAGAACATGATGAGGTATGTTAATCATGTAAGGACGAACTTTATTTAATTTTGCAATATTTATTTACCGGTTTCATTTTCAATTTATAGTTCAATTAAACTCTATTGTAACATTTTTATTTATTTTATCATAAAATTAGAACTGAAATTTTATATGTTTTTAATCCATGTCTTTATAAATGTTTTATTTTTGTAATATATTTCAGTTTTAATCCTGAAGAAGTCCTAGAAAGTTGCCCTTAACCCTCGACATGTATTACATAGGTTTATATCAATTATTTTTTTAATAATACAAAAAGTAATAATTATATTTTTTATTTATTCATTTCCCTTTAAAATAATATAAAAGGCATTGAAAATAGGCTTTAGTGCCTCATAATAATATTTAAAAAATTAAAATTATGAAATAATGAAATAAAAAATAAGCAAATAATAATTAACAAAAAGAAAAAAATGTTTATATCAGTAAATAAAGTTTAAATGAATAGTAAGACCATAATAATTGACGTTCCTCAAAATTATTTTTCAAAAAACCTTTTTTTCATACCTTTACATTATTTGACACTGATGCAACATAACTTAATTGTCGCTAAATCCTCCAGCAAAGAAATCAAATAAAATTATTATTTCTACCAGAGGCATATAAATTTCGGAAACAACTCTAATTCAGAACACGTTTAAATAGAGTATATTTCATCTTCCAGCTTAGGATTATAAAAGATAAAAATACGAAGTTAAACTGAAATGACCTATGGCACTGTGACCGGGCATTACTTTTTAATTTAAGCCACTGTAGCTAAATATCAGTGTGATAGAATGTAATAAGAGTTTCCATGCTCATGTATATTTCATGATTTATTTAGGTTGGACCGAGATGGCAGAAAGTTAATAATGCAGACCTAGGCCAGCCCTTTCTCTGCGGGGGAGGGGAAGAAAAATCGGGTTAGGGCTTTCACAGCATCAGGTTAACATCGATTTTCCAATCGCGAATTGTCCTCGACTTCTATTCTGATTAAATAATAATCAAATCAAATTTTTATTTCTGTATTTTATTTCTTTATTAGATTTCTATCTTTAATTTCTAAATAAAATAAAATTAGTTTCTGTACATATCAATTAATTTCTATTTCTATTCTAAACAGTTTTGTTTCTTGATTTTTTTTTAAATTTTCGTATTTACATTACACACAGTTATTGATATCAAACTAAAATAAAAACTTTTTTTATTAAAAATAATACCTAATTGAAATTAAGGTCATAAATCTTAGTAATTAACCTAGAAAAATACATTTTATTTTTTATTAAAATTTTAGGTTTGATGTTGTAGATTATGTAGAATCCAAAAATCGAATAATTAAAAAAAATAATATATTATTCATTATATAACCAATTTTCCTGTTTCGTTACTTACTTTTTTTGTTTGATTCCTGTCAATCGTTATTCACTGTTCTCTTTCAAATTACCTGCTATATTTTCGTTTCTTTTTTTTTTTTTTTTTATGTTTCTATCTTTAATTATTGAATTTAACTTAATTTACGCCCAGGATATTCTATTTCTTCTAATCTATGAAAACTTCAGATTGATGACGATGAGTGATGGCGATGGCGCAAATCAGATATAGAAGGAAGGTGACTTACTCTCATGCTTCCTTTTTCTTGTCCTCCATGTCCCTCCAACTACCCTCTTCTCGCCTACCAAGGGGCTTTTCAGAAGTTTCTTTTGTAACTCATGGTTTTCTTTACTAAATAGGAGTGAAGAGTGATTGAGTGTCTTTTGTTATCTGGGCCACATGGGGTGCTGGTATTACAATCGAAAGCTGCCTTATGATTATAGTTTCATTCAAATCTTCCATTTAAACGGATCAGGAGTACCCCTGCCCACCTAACAGATGACCAAACATTATTGTTTTTTTTTTTAACTGTTCAGGAAGTAAATTTTCAACTTTCCCCTTCTTCAACAATTTCTGTCATTGATTCACCTTTTCCATTTGTTCTTTTCTTCACAAAATTCGTACTTTATCAGTGATTCTTTATTTTTATTATTACATTTTATATGTAAAATAAAATATTACACGGCGATCACTAAAAATATTTTTTTATATAATAAAGAGATGAAATATAATTTCTATATAACGTAAATTTTCTTACATATTTATATCACAATTACTTAGTTATGAAATCCTCACTTCAAACATATATAAAATACGTAATGAATACTTTTTATTAAATATAATTTTCGTAAATTTATACTCCTCTTAAAAATTTTACCTTGTAACGTTTTTACAAAATGTAGTTCTGGAATCATAAGTTTGTACATTCACATTTTATTATTTCGGCCCATTATAAAAGACAGAAAATAGCTGATAAGTAATAAAATGGGTGTCGACGTCCGGAATGAAGGAGTTCCATAATGGAGAGTAAATATATAGTAGTATTATTTAGCCAGGACCTTAATAAAAATTGCCCGTTAAGTGTTATACAGGGGTCCGTTATACAGGGGTGTTCGTTAACTAAGTTTTACTTTACTATGACACTTTTTATGTACTATGGAATCTCATTCACACTAGGTTCAATTTCTATTACTTTTTGATGTGTTAAATTTATTTATTATAAATTTAAAGTTAAAAGAATTAATTTTATTTATTATTTTTAATTGTTAACATTTAAAGTCAACCTATGAAAATAAAATTTCAGCCTGCTACCAGGTTCTATATTTTGCAAAATAATATAATAAAACAATATATCCGTTTTTCGCAGCCTTCTTTCCAGGTTAACAGGCCGAGTTTGTTTATATTAACCAATTAAATCATAGGTCACCCCTCAGATTATTTCTATAAATCCTCATAAAAATTCGCTATTCTGAGTTTTTCGGCCGGTGTAAAGTTTATTTTACATATATTTTGGCCGTTTAAGAAGATAAATACTATAACTATATGAAAATGACCTAATAAAACTTTAATAATTTTTAGCGTTTTTATTTCCATATAGAAGAATGATCCTCAAAGGTTTTCTGTTGTTATTAGACACAATATGAAATTGCCTTGTTATAATTTCAGGGCATTTTATCCTCAGCGAGCGTGTTCTCACGTGAGGGATCCCATAGCGTACCGGCAAGATAAGGAAGAACAATTCTCAGCGATTCCTCTATTTCCCTTGGGACTTCTAAATCTTTCTAAATGCCTCAGAAATATTACACCTTTATACAGAGGAGACTTATGGTCTCAGGTCGCCGTGAACTATATGAAGTGTATTGTAAAATGGCTTTTTAATAAACATTATATTAAAATAATTCAAATGAGTGTTAGAAACGGGCGAGGTGTATTACTTTTATTATTCATTACATGAATACTTTATTTTATATCGAAATAACATTTTGACTGATATTTTTTCTGCATATATATATTCCTTTTTTTAAAAATGATTTTATTCTACTCAATTTTCTTTGAAATGTAAAAAAATCACAAAATTAAACAAGTTCACTCTGTCCATATGGATCAAACGCTTTCTTTTTATAATAATAGTTTTTATTAATAATAGTAAAAATATATGCTACGAAAATAAAGGGGAAAAAATAATAGCGTTCTGAGTATTCATTCGACCATATAAACAGGCTAAACTAAGTAAAAAAGAAGGAGAAAAAATGAATTGATAACAATAATAGTAACAACATAAAAAAAAAAATTACAAATATATCTGAAAAAAATCTATACAATATAAACTAATTTAATAATAACAGAATAATTTATACAAAAGATAAGGACAATTTATTTCTATTTTGATAAAAATAAATATATCTGAAACACATCAGTACCTATATAAAAGACTTACATTAACCGAGATATGCCGTCCTCGTGTGGAAGGTAAAGCAAGGTCTCCGAAAGATCCTAGCGTTTCTTTCCCAGCCTTGTCACTGGTGTTTGTATGGGACCTATATCTAGTACAAAAAAACAACCGAGCAATTTATATTATATTGATATTGTAAATATTTTCTTAGTAGTGAGTATTAATACACAAATAGTTTAATATGCTTATTTATTATAAAGCATTGTCTTAATCTACAAAAATGTAAACGTCATAAATAATATGTCAAAACGTTTCTGATTTTTTGGTGAATATTTTTTCTCAAATTTAATTGTTTTTTGAGTCTCGAGTTTTAAATTAAATATAAGGGATCTAGGAAGCTAGATCGGAAAGGATAAATTATTTGGTTGCAGCTGGTTCGCAAACTCCAAGTACTGCTGCCTTTAATAATCTCCAGATTGCCTCTAGTCCACAAAACGAGAATATTCAATCACAACGTCCGTGCCCTGGGTTATTGGGAGGTCTCTGCCGAGTTTAAGCGTCAACATTGACTTCAAGACATGTTTTTCACAAATGAGGTGAACTAAAAAATGTTCCAACATCAAGATTTTTAATGCCACGTCATACTTAGTACGTGTCATGCTTAATATCACATGAAATAGCAAGGTTTTTAATAAGACGCCTCCTGTTTTAATGCATTCTAAGTTAACGGTATAATTTTTAGGATGGAATCTAAGATTTGCTATCTAAAATTAAATCATTCTGTTTTAATATATTTTCTTTGAGGGTTACTGCAACAAGTCCTATATTATAGTAATTATTTAGATAAATAAGCAACAATAGTTTTATTTTATTGTAGGTTAACTTTAATCTTTGGGTTACTTTGGCGCGTTAAACTCAACAACTTCTGATCACTTGATCTTTATTCGTCAGACAGTGATTGTCAGACACTTACAATGTACCTCATTCAAATATAGATTTTTTGTATTTCGATCGATCTGGGCTACCAGACAAACATATTCTCGTTTAACACCTTTTTCCTTTATTCATTTTGATATAGCTTAAGTTAGATCGTTCAGGTAAAATTGACAGATTATCAGCTCTTGGAATATTGTTGTGATACGTCACAATCTCTCTTGGAAATCACAACACTAAAAATAATAGAAGGAGATTCTTCCCTTCCATCCCCGAATTCTCTACATTGGGCTTATCTCAACTTCTAAAAAATATTTACTAAAATCAGGTTGTGTTTGAAAACCAAAAATTAGTTAAATCTAGCAATATGAAAAAGTGGCTGAAACTGAAAATAAGCCTGAATATACAACTATAATTGGATGCTACCTGCTTACTTGAGTCCTATTGAACGAAAACACATTTTATAAGAAAATTAATCTGTATTACATTCGTTACCGATAGTACTCGGTAAAAAGATACATTATAATGTTATACTATTTAATAAGAATATAATGTCCCTTTTGTCTTCCTGTGAGTGATCATAAAGTTGAAGCTACTTAAAAAGCTCCTTACTCTTTTAGGAACAGTTGATGTAGGGCCATTGTTAAGTTTAAAAACTATTCTCCTCTCTTAAACAGGTGAGAAAAAAAAAATGAAATAAGATATTCCTCGAGCCATCTCATTTCTACAATTTTCCCGGTCGGTTTCCCAAAGAGGGGAACCGACAGAGAATGTAGTTTATTAGGAAAATGGCGCTTTTGTTACCATTTGAATTGATTAAGCGAGCCAACCCTTTTTAGGGGAGATATAGCCCCCCTCTCCTCTCCCGTAATATATTGGCTATTAGCGATAACAAAAATAACTTCTCGAGGAAAGAGATAATTGAGTGTTCCCGGGAGCACCTTGCAGATTTATGTAAGTCCTGGGAGTGGAAAGCCCCGGCAGAGGGCCTGGAAAACCATTTTTCCCTTTGGAAATCTCGGGATAAGAAAAAATTATTGTTACCCCTAAAAACAGCCCCTTCTTGGTGAATCCTATTTTACAAAGGTATCTGTCCGGATCTGCGACATTCAAAAAGGATTTATCCTTAAGTCCTCCATCTAGAATGCTTATGTTGAATTTTCTTATTGTATTTATTAGTCGAAACCATCGTTGATTCCAAAGTTAGATTTGATTATTTCTATTTTAATTTTTTTTTTATAAATTGTTTTTCGATTTTAATTTACATTTTAATGGTTAGTTGTAATACAAATATAATTGGCTTAGAAGCAAGAATGTTAACGATACAATCATCAAACCAGAATGTTGTGCAATATACTCTTTTGTTTCTGAACTAAGCTCCTTATTATGTTAATTTGTCCATCACTATATTTCTAATATTACTGATAGATATCTATAATATTCAGTAATATGAACTGTATTAAACTTTAAATGTGAATTTTAGATTGTTTTGAAACTGTTCTAAAGTAAATTTTCATCCAGTGACTTGTTTTATGAACACATTTGTACCTCATATTCGTACCCAAGATATCTAGTGGTGTTATAACATTATTTACTTTAAATCTAATCTAGTAAAGGTTCATATCAAATGTATAATATTTTAATATTATTGAACCTAATAAATAAGATATTCATTATGCCCAATTCTGAGTGGGCATTGCACATATTATTAATATTTACATGAAAATACATGTATCAATTTGACGTAGGATCATAATCGAGTGATACAAGCATGTTGAGAAATTATCCATTGGTAGCACTCTAATAATGTTTCAACATTAGAATGTATCGGGGCCATAATCTTTTAAGGGCCTCAGAGAATTGTCACGAATGGAAGAGGAAGCAATGTTAGAAACTAGTGGGTTTGGGTCGTTAGGGAGTTTATAAAGGAAGGATTGATACCTGGTTCGGGCTAGATCGGTTATATATGGAACATTAAGGTGTTTTATTTGTGAGAAAGTAAGGAGCATTGAGGATTTTACAATTTTACGAGTCCAAAAGCTCAACTCCGTATGTCCATATAGGCCTTATTACAGCCCTGTAGACCAATATTTTTTAATGGATTAGAAGTTTAGACCGTTTGTCTGGTAAGTGCTGTGGTAGTCGAAATCGACTTGCAGTTTCCTGTCTTTTCAGTCTTGTGTAAGAATTCCAAGTTAGTCGGTTGTCCAGATGAGCTCCAAGGTAGCGGACCTGTTCCACGGGGTAAGAGCAACATTACTAAAGGATACTGTAAAACAGCTGGTAGGTTTACGTCAAAGGGTAGAGATATTTGATAGGAATTGTTGAGACTTATTTTAATCCTCCTATTTCGAAACCATTCTTCACCAGTGATATGGGATTGGAGAGTTTGGGTTGCAATTAAATGATTATTATTAATTGCGATTATACAAGCATGTGTCATCGGCATGCGTGGTGAGTTTAGTGTTAGGATAGTTTTGGATGTTAACTGCATAGACTGCGTAGAGGATGAGACCGAGGTTATACCTTGAGGAACACATGCGCACTGAGAGAAGGGAGATAAATAGGAACCACTGTGGTTTACTTACAGTAATCAAAGAAATTTTTAAGAATTATTTGTTATAAATAAAAACTAAAATATTTTTATATTTTTCTTTAATTTTATTTTAATAAGCATGTAAGAATTTGTTTTTACGTTAGTAAAGACTGCATTTACATCAAAGGATTAATTAATGCTTGGTTTAGACTGAATCAAAACTGATGAATAATGATGACGCCATTAATGATGACAGGTATTAATTCCTTAAATCAAATTCGTTCCTTTATTCTTTCTTCTAAATTTTCTGGAAATATTTTTATTCGAATTATTAACTTTTCAATCTTCAGCGAAGCAGGTCTTTCTCCTTTGAAAACCGGATACCTGTCCTGGTACAGTAGTGAATAAATGAAATTTCGGGAAAACAAAGAAATCCCCCTGCAGAAAACGAGAGGCCTAATCCAATATCTATCCCTTGGTACTTTGTGAAGACCATCATTTATTCATTAAGAAGAGGGATAAAGTCTTATCTTGTTCTCTTGTCCTAGGGACAAGGGGTGGTGGAGGGAGAACCCAGGAGGTTGGAGAAGGGGTAGTAGACAGTTCTTTTTTTTTCCCCAACGGACTTGAAATAAAGTGACTGCTTCCTAAGAAAACATAATAATTTATAATTACTATTATACTATAAGTTATTTTAGATATTCATTTAGAGTTAAATAGAATTATGTTATATTTTTTCCGAAAATTTTAAATTTTATAAATTTACTTATACAAATGTATTGAAATATACATTATATATTTTAATATACTTAATTTCTTCGGTCACATAAAAGATTGAATGTTATCTGGGCTAAATCACCTTCTTACTTTTATTATATACCTACATTTTATTACATATATAATGTAATATGCAAGGTACGCTAGGTAATGAATGTGCTGTAGTCAAGACAAATTTGTTTCATTGTTTTGTCAGCAAATCTTAACATTTAAAAGTTCCCTGAATTCTAGGAAAAAAAATTTCCATTTCCATCATAGATTTACTTGCTTCTATGATTACAAAAGTCAGTCTGATGGAAAAGGCAGTGGTGTAGTACCATAGCTACGTATAATTAAGTGTATAATTTCTTAGATTAAATGGTATAAGAATAAATTTTATTACTTTTAATATTAAAAGGAAAATGTTACCTTTTCATGCTAATTATTTATTCGATATTATATTTTACACCTATAAATCTTTAATTTCAGACGTTCCCCTTTACTTTGAAATAAGTATTTAATGGACGACATTTATATATTTTATTATTGTGTTTATCTCAGTGTGATTCAGAATAATATTAGGAGACGTGACAACAACCAATTATAAAGGAAGGAAACAAAATATAAAGTTTTTTAATTATTTTCATTACGAATTTTCCCATAGTCTGGGCATTTTTTTAGAAATTTGCTCTTTTCATAAACACTTTTGGAAAATTGAACTTTCTAAATATCATTTATAAGACATTTTGATTATAAACAATCTATTCGAATAATATTTTACCAAAATTTATAAAGTCCAAAGTAGAATTAAATTTTAAATTTTCCAAATTTTCGAGTTTTTAAATTATTTTGGAGAGGGGTCAGAGGGAGGGAAGTGATATCTCCCTGCCGTAACAAGGTTTCAGGTGATGAACAGAAAACCATGGAGTAGAGTCTGGTTGATTCGTTTTCGCAGTGGAAAAGTAATAAAATAGAAAATTATTCAAGAGAACTAACCGAACTAAACATGAGCCAAAATATCTCAATATTATTCTACTCTGGTATAATTTTAACATCTTGTTCAGTATCATATTTACTAAAAATTTTAACATTATATTGAAATATTCACCATTTCATTGTTATCATTACTGATGATACAGGGATTATTGGTATAGCGGATTTTTTTTAAAGAAAGAGATCATTAATCTCTTGAATCGGTTCAGTAGGGGTAAAAGGCCGGTTCTGGCGCAGTAAATGAGCCTTTTTGGACTTTGGACCCTAGCCTCGAACCAGCCTTAACCACTTGTCCTTGGACTCTAGCCTCGAACCAGCCTAAACCACTCACGTGTCCTTGGACTTTGGACCCTAGCCTTGACCTTACCACTGGTCACGTGATCTACGGGG
>NW_027105756.1:44643-46290 GCF_000696795.3 Halyomorpha halys
ACGTGGTCTGTCACGTGATCATTAGGGAGCCAATCAGAGGCTAGTATTAGGTCGCGTGACCCCTGGGGGGATTTAAATTCAAATTTAGTTCGACATAATCACTCATTAGGCCACGCCCTCTTTTAAGTCACGTGACCGTTAGCAGGGGCTGCTCGGACGTCATTTTATTTTTATTTTGTTTACCCCCACCACCCATCGAAGGTAACCAGTTCTTATATTATAACCTCCGTACGCCATTTTGAAGATAAATAGACCTGTTACTAAGTAGGACTTTTTAATCTCTCTTATCTTTTAATAATTTCGCCTTTGACCCTTATTCCCTCTGTTTTTTAATCTTTTAGTGTAAACAATGTAAATAATTTGAACTGATTAAACCTAAAATATAAACAGGAAGGAAAAGATAAAGGTCTACATATCAGACCTTTATCTTTTAATCCCTTCGATGATGTAAACAAGGGACTTTGAACTTGTTTAATCTCTAAAACATAAACAAACTGAGAGATAAATAGATCTGTTACTATGTAGGACTTTGTAATCTCTCTTATCTTTTAATACTTTCGACTTTGAACTATAATACTTTCTATTTTAGTTTGCTTAGCGTATATCAACAAAGCCTCATTTAATGTTACGTAACCTTCAGGATATTTATTTTTTTAAAATATATTAATGAAATTTAAAGGTATATTATGTTTCAAACAGTGGTAGCATATAAAAAATAATATACAACAGATTATAACAAAAATATCAAATAAGGAAAAATAAGAAAACGAAAAATAGTAAAAAAATCTTTTATGATATTAAACTAAGAAAGAAAATTAATACAGAAGAAAAAAGAAAGGATTAAAAGTCTACATATCATCGTATACGTTATAGGATTTACCAGTTCAAAATACATTGTTTACACGATTGTACGAACAAATGGTGGCCTGGCACAACTAAGTCACGTGACAAAATAGGGTGTGGCCATGTGACGAATCACGTGATTGGTTAAGGTTATGTCGAGCTAAATTTAAATCCCCCGCCATGGGTCACGTGACCAAATACTAGCTTCCGATTGCTGCCTTATGATCTCGTGCAAGTGTGCCCGCACCGCCATTTTGTTTTTATGCTGTTTTACAGACTTACGTGTTTGGCAGAGGTACCCGGCCGCCATTTTGTTTTGGAAAGACACCATTGTATTATGAGGGTCTCCAGTTATCCCCACCAACCAATTGATGGATCAGGTACCCACTTTTATACTAAAACCAGGGGCTGAGTGTGCTCTGCCGCCATTTTTTCCCTTGTTTGAGAGACTTGCAGATTTGGAAGAGGCTGAATGTACCCGGCCGCCATTTCATTATCAGTATGTGAGGGGATTTTTTTGGTGAATGAACTTTTGGTGGGGAATGAGGAAGACTATATCAGAGGTTGTAGGAAGCTGCGAGGTTTGTCTACACACTACCGCCTAAAGGAAGACAGGAGAAAACACCTACCACAGATGCACCACTTAAAGATTTACAAATCGATACATTCACATGGAAGGGGTACAAATGGGTGACCATGATTGACCTCTTCAGTAAGGCCGCAATGGCGCACGAGGAGCAAGATAGGTCTTCGGAAGCAGTATTGGCAGCTCTCCGCTTGTGGTTTCAGTTATACGGAGTTCCC
>NW_027105756.1:46340-48684 GCF_000696795.3 Halyomorpha halys
TTAAGGATTAGGTTACAATCTTAGTTGCCGAGATGAAGCGGACGGACTAAGATTGTTGGAGAGAAGGAGAGGAAATAGGCCATCATCTTAGGTGAACGTAGAGAAAAAACAACTTTTGCGAGTATAGATTGGCAATTAACTTCTTTATCTCAAGCAGTGTGTACGCCACCCGTGCCATGACTAGACTCAGGTAAGGAGATGGATTTAAGATCAACGAGGGGGATTTAGAGTCCCTTATTTATAGTCCCTTATTTATTTATATATAGAAGCGGTCGGTACATGTCTGCTTGAGATAGGTTCGTGCATTGTTTTGGTATCATTTATTATTCATTGTATAGATATTGCTAAGTGTAATGCACAGAGATTATTAATATATAAAAATAACAATATGTTCTTACGAAATGAAGTAATATGTAAATTTGAGAGCTTCGGTGAGGCTCGAGGTACAGCGATTTGGTGAGTTGTGGTCGCATCGCTTGCTCCCTCTCGCAACAAATCCATAGAAAAAATAAATCAAGATGTAAGAGAAATATTTGCCTGGTCCGTAAACCAAAAACTCACCTTGAATCCATCAAAGACAAAAGCAATAATTTTCGGTAGCAAATATCATGTAAAATCATTAGTTGTAGGAAATTGTCCAAAAATTCATTTAAATGATATACCCATTGAATACTCTCAAACTTTACTACTCTTGGGTGTAACATTCTCTTCATCACTCGATTGGCAAGACCATGCAGTTAGTACATCTCGGAAATGTTTTAGAAATTTAGGCCAGTTACGTAGGAATAGAGAATGCTTGCCTATGTTTGTACGGAAACATCTTGTTCAGACACTAATAATACCACACTTCGATTATTGTAGTATTTCGATTATTTACAGCTATAAAGGGCAAAGACTTATCAATTCTTCAGAGGGCTTTTAATGCATGTGTTAGTTTCATTTTCGATGTTCCCGTTCATGAGCTTGTAACGCCATTTTTTGAAGAACTCTGTTGGCTCAAACTCCCTGAAAGAAGAAAATACATTCTGGGTAGTTTCCTGTACCAACTTTTTAAAGATAAAACTCCCAATTAGCTCAATGATCTTTTTGAAAAACAAATTCCTCCTCCAAATCGCATAGTTAAAAATCATAATAGTCAATTTCACATTCCAGTCCAATGAACATCTCGATATAGTAAATCATTTTTAATTAGCGGAATTCGTTTGTGGCAGGAAATCCCAGAAAACATTAAAAATATACAATCTCAAACAGGCTTTAGAAACATGTATTATAAACAATTAATGAATAAATAAAAATATGATCTTATTTAGCAATGATCTTGCTGATGTGAATTTACTTTAAGATATGATTTCTTGGATTGCTATTTTTACCAAATATTTTTTGGTGATTTATTTCCATATATAAGAATGTATATGTGTATGTGTTTTTTTTTTTTTTATACGAGGGTCGGTGGAAATCTTCAAAAGACACGGATAGGCCCGTACTTATCCATGTATGGGATTTTTACCCACTAAAACCACCGCCCTACACCTGTTCATTCCTGTCCACGGGACCGCCGCTAGGCATTACTTCATGGAGAGAAATGGCTGAGTGCCGCCTCGCATTCTTCGCATAGTTTTCACGTTTCCATGCTAGTTACGTCTTCTTGCCCTCTCTTCCTCTCTCAAACTCTTGAGAACGATTGTGGTGAATCTCTTCACTGCGTTCCAATGCTGGTCTGAGAGTAGTATATAGCTCACCACGTTTTCTGGAGTGATGCGTCCTCCACACTCTCTCTCCAATTCACTTCTTTCTACTGCAAAGCGAGTGCAAGTGAAAAACACGTGCTCCGCGGTTTCCTCGACAGTCTGGGATCCAGGGCATTCTGCGGTGTTGTCCAGTTTGAAGCGGTACTGGTAGGCTCTGAAGCATCCATGTCCGGTCATCAATTGGGTTATGTAGAAATCCACCTCACCATGCTGGCAACCATACCACTTGGCCACATCGGGTATTAACCTGTGAGTCCACCTCCCGGAATCTGCAGCCTCCCAACGCTGCTGCCACTGGTCGATGGTTATTTTTCGCTCTTCTTCTCTTGATAAGTGCAAGCGTCGTCCATAGTGCCTGCTTCTTTCTTCAACAAGAGTTCCACAGGTGGCATTCGGGCTATCACACACACCGCTTCGTAGGAAACAGTTCGAAAAGCGCTAACTGTCCTTAACCTAACTCTGCGGTACACTGAAACTATCTGTCTCCTGTATGATATGGCAGCCATCGTTTGTTTCCAAATCGGGGCTGCATATAACATAATGGAGGGGACAACAGTAGCAAGAAGCCTTCGACTACTTTCTTTGGGACCTCCGAC
>NW_027105756.1:48734-49012 GCF_000696795.3 Halyomorpha halys
CTTTTCTTAATTTATCTTTGATTATGGCGATGTACTGAATAAATTACATTTCATTTTTTTTAATTGTATAAATTCATGAATTTACTTTTGTTTTGCTTTACTTTTAGTTTGTAATAAGCGATTATGACCATTCAATTATTATTATTTTGTAATTAACTTGTATTTATAAAATCATTTTATGTACCTAATATTTCCAGAGGGCATATATTTTCATTTCATTCTTTTTTATCACTTCATTATTTCATTAGCCTTTTCTTCTTATTTTATCTCTTTTTTTT
>NW_027105756.1:49107-53278 GCF_000696795.3 Halyomorpha halys
CTCTCGCTCTCGCTCTCCCTCCCTCTCCCTCTCCCTCTCTCTTCCCCCCCCTCTCTCTCTCTCCCCCTAATATTCTTGCAACTCTAGTTTTGCAAGAATACTGGTAACGAAGTTAACAAAGTATAGCAATTGTGAAATAGTTTGATAAAAAAAAGTCACTTGACCTCTATTTCAGGTGCTTTTTTGATTCCTTACACCATATGTCTCCTTACTGGAGGAATTCCAATATTTATACTGGAGGTAGGACTTGGCCAGTACACAAGTGAAGGTGGAATTACTGCCTGGAACATTTGTCCCATCTTTAGAGGTAAATATCCCTGTGGATGAATACATCTTTGATACAAGTGTCCTAAGAAAACTAGAAATATGTTGCAATAATAAATTGGTATTTTAATTATTTAAAAAAAATATAAGCTAAGAGACACATGAGCAAGGTATTTATATATTTTTTAAAATTGTACAGGATTGTTGGAAGGACCTAAATCGACAGTTTTTACAAATAACCTTTGTTTTGGACATTAGGTGTAGTTGAACATATTTATTATATGTTTTCAGCTTGCGGTATCCACAACGTAAATTCATAATCATAATGCCTAATTTAACAATGGATGAAATAGTTATTTCGGTTAGTAATTCAATGATTCTCAAATTTATGTTGTTTGTATAATTTATGTACACATCCCATCCCTTACTTTATGAAATATATAAACCTTATATCTTAAAGACCGAAAATTGTCCATAAAAATTAATATCATGGAAACTTGAATACAGTCATATCAATTTTTGAAAATTTTAAAAAATTTATTTAAAAAAAAAAATCTACTAAGCACTCGGTAAATATAATTGAGGAGATAGCTTTTGGTCGAATCAAATCAGGGTGGATAGACGATTGGTATAGTATCAACCACGAACCTAAGCCATTTATTTATTATTTATATTATTTAAATAACATTGTTATATTAATATCTTTGTACTTTGTCTTTTTTTCATTGATCAAAGGATCCTTATGATTTAAGTTGTGTTATGATTTAATTAACTTATCGAACAGAGGCCTGTTCCAGGAAGTTGAGCCTGAGTGAATAAATGGCTTAATTTATTTTTATTTAGGCAAGACTAACTCTGACTAACTCCTATAGATAGAAAGTGGAACAAGTTTGTTGCAATAATTCCAACATACAACATCTGTGTATTATCATGTTATTAATCATTCTCTATACTTTTTGTAGGAATTGGGATTGGCACAACGATCATATGTTTTATATTAAATACGTATTATATAGTAATTCTTGCTTGGGCACTCCACTACTTTTGGAGCTCTTTCACATGGAATTTGCCTTGGGGTTCGTGTAAAAATGACTGGAACACTGAGAATTGCTTCAAATACAATGCTTTTCAGATAGAAAATGGAAGCCGCAGAGTACAAGTGGACCCTGTCGTGGAGTACTGGGAGTAAGATGAGAAAAACAGTAAAACAATTTACATATTAGAATAATACTTAGTGGTATTGTGTTGTTTATTTTTGAGGCAATAAATGCTTATAATCCTGTGAAAAAATATAAATTCAACTTATAAAATTAATGTATTTATCAAATTTAAAAGTAAATTTATAGTACAATAATGTTTTTAGACTTCCTTTTAGGTTATTAGATTGGACAGAAGCTTTAAATGGCTTTTGATCAGTTTGTTAATTTACGATCATCAGATTTTTGTGCTGTGAATAAGCATAAACTCAATGTTTAATTTTCTATTGTCATGTGTAAATGGATTGATACAACCTCAATTTTCTTTCTACTATTGAAGAGAGATTATATTGTATTATTTTTTATACTGCATGGCTTTGTGTGAATTAGTCTATTTTTTAAATAATACCAATTACCTATTGCCAAAATCCGCAAGAATACCCATCCTCCTACCAATTCCATCATGTGGTGAACATTGTCTCGTCTTGTTTGGAGCGCGGAATATAATCCGCGAGAGTCTTTTTCGATTTATAACAGGCTTTTGATCGGGACTGCTTTACAAACTCAGTAAATTCCTACCTCCTATATACTTTCTTACTATCTGTTCCTTTTTCACTTGATAGATTATTCAAAGTAAACCACAATGGTTCCTATTCATCCTTCTTCTATTAGTCGACTGGTGTTCCTCAAGGTAATATCCTCGGTCCCATTCTCTACAGCCGATGTCCCAACAAATCCTAACACTATCCTCGCCACGAATTGGAGTGTAAAAATAAATCCCATTAAATCATCTTTACCCTTCGTCGTAAACCTACCGACTGCCCTTCAGTATCCTATAATAATGTTGCTCTTATCCCTGTCGGTCAGATCCGCTCTCTTGGACTACATCCGGACAATGACTAACTTGGAATCCTCACACAAGACTGAAAAGACAGGAGACTGCACGTCGATTCCGATCATTACAGCACTTATCGACAAACGGTCTAAACTTCCAATCCATTAAAAAGGGCTGATCTATATGACTATAATAAGGACTAAACTTTAAGTTTCCTCTCGTATCCAATCCTTACAATCCAAAATTCTTCGTAAAATCCTCAATGCTCCCTACTTTTTCAAAAATAAAATCATCCATCAAGACCTTAATGTCCCATATGTAACCGATTTAGCCCGAACCATATATCAATCTTTCCGTCATAAACTCCATAACCACCAAAACCCACTAGTTTCTTACCTTGCTTCCTTTTACATTCCTGACAATCGTCTGTGGCACCTAAAAAGAAGATTACCTCGAGAACTTCTAATTTAGAACTATCATTGGAGTACTACCAATCGGTAGTTTCTCTACATCAAACTCGCACGGAACTCAACTCACTGAAATAGAGGAGAAAAGAATATTGGACCTAAGAAGAGGTAGGGTCATCCAGAGGCAAATTGCTTGTGAGATATGCCGCTTCCGGGTGTGCTCGAAAGCATTGTAAATTATGGCCCAGACAATTATGGGAAAAAGAAAAGAAGTCGAAGACCTCCAAATTTTTCCAATCCTGTGAAACAGGCGGTTGTAAGAGAAGTTACGAAAACAGGAGCATCCTCTGCTCAGATTGTGAGGCAATTCAATTTAAGATGTGATTCTAGCACGGTGAGGAAGTAGATAGGTGAATCAAATATTATTTACATTTTACTGAATAAATGAACATAATAGATGGCTAGAGAGAACATAGTTGGTGCGCCGAGGTTTAACGAACTGAAGCTCTTCGTCTTGGCGGAAAGCGATAGTGGTGTTCGTCGTACTCGCGGTCCCTGATAGATAGCGTTGCTATAACTTCTAGTTTATAAATGCATGGGAGTCAGTTCCAAAGACACAACACGACACAACACGAATTACTTTTTTCTTTCTACACAGTAATGCACTACTAACTCACATTTTATTTCTGTTTTAGAGGGTTCGGAAAAAAAATCCAAAGAAGCGTACTACCGACTTATTGAGAGAAAGGTTATGCACTGTGGAATGAGAGGTACTAATAGTAAGAATTCAATGGCGTTAGTTGTATTCATCTATCGCCAGATTTTGTCCAAGTTACCAAGGCAAGCATGGTAAAGCAAATAAGGACAGAAAGGATTTCGCGTTTGTGGGTATTTCTAATGTTACATCCAGCAGTAGATTAAAACCTTTTTTTCTATCTTTTCTTTGTTAAACAAAGTATTAAAGCCAATATTTTACTCTAATAGTTGTGCTATTATGAGAGGAGATATTGTGGCTGGTACTGCCTCAAGAATGTCAAGGTATATTTAGAATATGAGAGCCGTCTTGCCTTGTGCCAATATGTTACCCAGCGAAGTACAGATAGGAGACAAATGGCTTACCGAGACCACGCTTCGAGACAGGACATTAACCCGATGCAAGCTAATGGTGGAAACCGTTCAGGAAGACGAACGCCAGAGAGAAGTGACTGTCGCGTATCATCAGGAAAAACCAATCATCGCGGAATCTCGGAGACCCTGTGAGCATTGAAGAGAAGATACTTTTGGTGGGGGATGAAGAAGACTATCACAGAAGTTGTAGGAAACTGCGAAGTTTCTCAACGCACAAAGTATGACAGACATCCACCAAAAGGTAGACAAGAAGAGACACGTACCGCAGATGCACCGCTCAATGACTAACAGGTTGACACTTTCACGTGGAGAGGATTTAAATGGATAACCATAATTGATCT
>NW_027105756.1:58749-59778 GCF_000696795.3 Halyomorpha halys
GCTGATGAGCTGATCGCATGTATATAAAGAGATGTACCAAACCCAATAAAGTTAGATTAAAAGTATCATGGCGCCTGACGCGATCGATGGAAGGGCGAAATTCCACCAAGGAAGAGGGAAAATAAGCCTGACAGCAAAAGGAAACAAAAGAAACAGACGTCTCAAGAACGAAAAATTGATTTTACGCATCTCAATCCATATGACACGCTGAAAAATCTCCCAACTGAGGCGGGAACCGAGACCTCTCCACAAAAATCTCCCCAACTACCTCCGGTTGTCGTGGCGAGCCAATTAATCCCGGTGGTGAGGCAATACTTAGCTCATTTACATATAAATAAATACCTGGTGCGTAAAACCGGGGTGTTCAGATTTTCCTGGAGCTAGCAGCTGATCGAGATGCCGTTGTAGCTGGGCTCAAATCGCTACAAATAGGTTATCACACCTATGCCCCACGCCAGGGAAAAACGCAACAGCGTTATGTCATTAAAAACATAGACATTTCCATGCCCTTGGAAGATGTCCAGGCTGCCTTCCAGCACTTAGCCCCTATTGATATTAGGCGTCTCCAGAAATCAAACAGTGATGGGACGAAAACCCCCCTCTCCCCTATTGTTATCACGGTGCCAGTTCAGGTCACCCTAGAAGATATCAAGAAGGTACGCCATATCGACCAGTGCCTATTCGCAGCCCAACCTTTTGTTCAATGAAAAGAACATGGCCCACCTCAATGCTACCAATGCCAGCAGTTCGATCATACCAAGAACTACTGTGGGTACAAGGAGGCGTGCGTGCGATGTGCCCAAGAGCACAACATCGGTCCCTGCCCTAGGGTGGTAGCCCCCAAGTGCACCAATTGTGATCAGGATCATGTGGCGTCCTTCCGTGGGTGTGAAACACGCCGGAAGATCATCGACCAATGGGAAGCCAGAAAAGAACTACGAGCAGCTAATGGCTAACGGCGTGGCCGTCAGCGGCAGCTCGTGCTCAACCACCGACCACCACGACCACCAGACCAAGGACCAATAGAAT
>NW_027105756.1:60088-60383 GCF_000696795.3 Halyomorpha halys
AGAAGAAGGAATAAGATCTAACTCGCTTGAACTGCTGTAAAACACTGGCTTTATTTGGTTCAGCACTTCTTTATATATACACATGATCAGCTGATCTCCTCAGTCAGCTGACATCGAAGTACAATCTGACTGTAACTTATATATATATATATATATAAGTTACAGCCTCAGTCAGCTGACAACGAATAAACAGCTGACTGAGGAGATCAGTTGATCGCATGTATATAAAGAGATGTACCGAACCCAATAAAGATAGTACGTTACAGCAGTTCACACTTGTTACATCTTATTCCTT
>NW_027105756.1:60433-61110 GCF_000696795.3 Halyomorpha halys
CCCAAATGAATCAGATGTTCAGTGAACTATGTTCCCGACTCATGAAAGACATGCAGGCATTCGTGTCTCATATCATTAAAGAAATTAGAGGACAAAAATTGCCATGAATTCATTTCGGGTCCTCAATTATAATTGCAATTATTATTTCAAGTGGCATTGCACCTAAACTAGAGGAAGTGGAGGCAATCCTAGCGCTCACTGAAACGACAGTTGCTGTCCTCACCGACACCAGAATACAGGGACGACCACCATTTATCAGGGGCTATCACGTAGCCACCGATGACCTCCACGACCCACACGGTGGTGTTCTCATAGCGGTGCGCCATGGTATCCGCTGGAAGAAGATCCCGCCACCTCTGACCATCCGCGATGTGCGGATCAGTCATCTCACCTTTCAAGTGCTGATGCACCAACCCACTTACATCACGGGAGTGTACCGGCGTCCCAGAGGGTCAGTACTTTTTTTTTTTTCCTAACCCCTATAGAAAACTGTTTTTATTGTTTAAATTTTTATATACATATTTATTTACAATTGTCCTTTTACTGGAGCAGTGCTCCATTCTAAGGACAGGTTGAGATTGTAATTGGTTAAATCTATATAATGCTTAAGTAGACGAGGTGCTGGGGCACACTTCGTTTTCTGAGTTTTATCCTACATACTAAAAACTAAAACTAAA
>NW_027105756.1:64190-64662 GCF_000696795.3 Halyomorpha halys
TAATGGTCGGCATCAAATCCTGTCTTCTTCGGCTTGAGGAGTGGAAACAGGATGGCATGTGTCCATATCTCGGGGAAGTATCTCTGCCTCAAGCTCGAATTGTACAGGTTGTTGAGCTGAGCGATTCCCTTCCGTGGTAATTGTTTTAGCAGGACGGTTTGTATTCCATCGTGACCAGGGGCCCGGTTGCCATGACATCGTCTCAAGATGGCCTTTAGTCTTCTAGCCGATGTCCCGTTCCATCCCATTGACGTGTGGAGTTCCACAGGGAGCGGTTCTATCGCCAGTGCTATTTTCAATTTATACCGCTGATGTATTTGGTGCAAATTACAAACTAGCTACGGTCGCTCAGCAACAGTACAAGCGATCGACTCTCCCGAAGTCGCTCAAACTGTGCAACACCATCATTTCCCCTTCAAACTCGATAGTATATCTGGGCGTGAAGATGGACCGTCATCTCAAGTTCTCCACT
>NW_027105757.1:0-5346 GCF_000696795.3 Halyomorpha halys
GTTTTCATGAAATTTGCTAAAATGAATTGATTTTCATTTGCTAAATTTATATTCATATGTGAATATCATAAAAACTACTACCCCTACGAAGATAAGTGTCATAAACTACTTTATAGTAAGTTAAATTTCCATTATTTTGAGTGTCGGAAGACATTATGTGCGTCTTATGGTTCCCGACATATTTTTCTTAAAAAATCCAACATTTTATTCGAACTACTAGAGATTAACATTTTGTGAATTTATTTTGTCAAATATCAAAAATAGTGCTACTCCTACAAAGATTAACGTTATAAACAATTTGGTAGTAAAGGTAACTTTAAATATCATGAAAACTACAATTCCTACGAAGGTAAAGGTTTAAACTACTTTATAATACAATTATTTAGCATAAGTTTGAGTGCTAATAGACATTTATACGTTGAATAGTTATTGAGATATGGATTTTTTAAAATATATTCACTAACTACTGATATTTCAGTACATTTTTATGTAATGTTGCTTTTTAAAAGGCTATATCTCGGGAACTATTGAACGAAAATATCTCTATTATGAGTCATATTTCAGCAAATTTACTCTACTTTAAATGACGTTCTTTTAGATTTTCTATTGTTGTTGGTAGTTTTAAAGATATATAGCTCCGAATGAAAAATTAATGTTTTTTTAAGATGTTGAAACAGTCGCCATTTTTTATTCCCCCAAATTATACTTGGCAGACTCACCAGTTTTGACTAGTGATTGTACATAGTTTTAATTAAAATAATCAAAAATTGGAGTGAGATAACTGCCTTTTTTTCTTCCTGGCTCTTGTACTGTTAGGTGCTATTCTAAATAACAATTAAAGTTATGAATAGGAAAAATATGTGACGTAAGATGGTGAAGAGGTAATGAAAATTTGAAATAAGTATGTAAATTAGTCATAAAATTTTCTTAAATTTAATTTATATGTTAGCATATTTTTTTCATTATTTCATAATTAATTTTGTAGATTGAAAATGAGCTAGTATAGTTCGAAAAGTCAATTATAATACAAATTTCAAGATGTAAAAAAGGGATGGATTATTTCCTTTTAATATGATTGTTAAACAAATCTTTGATTTTTTCATGAAAACACCATTTTTGAATACTAGATGACTGGAATACGTATGTTTTATATTTAATGAAACACCAATTGAGATTAGTCAATCCGGCAATTAACAAATCAAACTTATATTTATTTTAATGTTCAATACAAACGAATATATAATAACTGGAAACTCTGTAATATAAATGGATGAGAATATATTTTCAATATTTCATTCAGATGCCCAATTCACCCTGCTTATCGCCAAGAGGCACATATCACGCGTTACCAGTATGATCACAACTGATTTTACTGAATCATTTAAAATCAGCCTATCGAATTAGTTTCATTATAGGAGGCAGTGTGAATAGCTTCTCATCGTTAATTATTTATTATTAAATGACTTAATTGTTCAGTCTCATTTCTTGTAGAGCCTGAGCAAGGTACAATATCAAAACGACAATATAACTGTCTAGTATATAGTTTGATTATGTTTATTTTCTTTATCCTTCTGTCTGTATAAATTTAGAGAGAGATTTTATTTATTTTCATGTACTTTTTTTCCAATTATTTATTCTTATGTTTTTATTTTAGTATGAATGTGATCAGTTATCACTATTACTTATTGGCCAACAACGTTGTGGCAGATTGTAATATTTATCAGTAAGTATAAATTTAAATTTAAGAGGGGAAAAAAATGTTTTAACGGCAATAAAGATGTTCAGACGACAATAAATTTTACGTTTTCACGCATTTTTTTTTGTCATACCTTTCATTAAAATATTTTTTTATTTATTTATTTAATGTAATTTACAACTGTACAAAATAAGAAATCTTGGGAAGCAACCACCCATTGGTGGTACTTCAAACATTAATTTAAATTAGAATCAGGCCATCTTCTTTTCAGACGCCTCGGAGGATTATCAGCGATTATTAAGGATGAGAGTTTAAGAACTAATGGGTTAGGATGGGTAAGGAGTTTGGAATAAAATTACGCATATCTGTTTTGGACCAAATCTGCAACGAATGAGATCTTAAGGTCTTTGTGGATGAGTTAATTTGTTATGTAATAAGGAGCATCAAGGATTTTACGTAGGATTTTGGATTGGATACGGGAGGAATTTGATGAATTTTGGTAGATCCCCAGAGCTCAATTCCGTATGTCCTAATTGGTATAATTATCATAATGTATACTATTTTAGAAGTTTAGAGCGTTTGTTCATTAAAATAAAATTAGTACTTCATACATCTATAATACATGAAATTATATCATATTATTTACAAAAAAAAAAATTAGTTTTCACAAAATACAGCTACGTATTGAATTTAATAATAATAAAGGCTTAGCGAACCCAAAGGTTCGATGCTCATACTACTAATTGTTTTACACATTCTTAACGCAATTATCCCGTCTACGTTTCGGTCTACCTCTCAGTCCAGTGTTTATAAGCGTATTAGGGTTCTATTCGTTACTAAGCCCCACAATCGTACAACCCCGTACTATATTGCTAAAACCTGAATTATATTTACCGGATACATCTATTTAAATGATCAAAATCGATTTTTAAATAATAATAATATATATATTTTCAAATTTTACCAAACAAAATAAATTGCAATATACATTATTTAACTAATTTACAAAAGATAAATGATAATAAACTGTAATAGATTTATAGAAAATATTTAAATCTAAAATGAATAGATGAAATGTATTTCCAGTTGAATAGTCCGGACCCCTACTGCCCCCCTTGGAACTAGGCAGTTGCATTCGGGACAGGGGTGAGTAAACTTCTAAATTTATATATTAAAGCTATTTATGTTATTTCCAAGCTTATAATACATCGTAACTGTTATTATTAATGTAACTGTTATTACTAAAAAAAAAAGATTAAAACTTTCTAGTTACATATTTTGTTTTATATTATAAAATAATAAAAGGCGTATACAGGATAAAATACTGATTTATTGGGACATTGGCACAATCGTGTTGTAAACTTTATGATAGTTACTGCCATGGCACCATTTACTGCCGCCGCTGTATTATCGTACTAGGCCCAGCGTGATAGTTGATAGTACATTTAGCGGTTATTGTCACTTTAGACCGATTTTTTTTTATATTTCAATTTTATTTTTAATCATTGATTAGGTACTAAATTTTATTTTAGTTAAAATTTAAATAATTAAAAGGTGATTATAGCTATCAATATTATTTCGAAGTTTATAATACATAGTAACTGTTTTATAAATAATGAAGCTAGTATTACTAAAATGCAGTAAAAATTCACTATTTTGTCTTATGATATTACATAACAACAGTAGATGTACAATATTATTCAGTGTACGATATTATGCAATGTTGTTGAACTACTAATTGCAACGCCTTGTATCATCTTAATATTTGTACTACTGATTGTATATTTGTTCCCTCCCGAGTCATGTTCATGTTGATATCAAAGAATAAAGTTATTTTCCTTTCCATTTAATTTGCTTATATTTTATCTGAATGATGTTCTACCCCAATAATGTTAATTATCCTTAGAGAAAATTCGGGTAAGATCTCTTTACTATATTTCTTACCCAATTTTGACGAGATGAAACTAAAAAAAAAAAGAGATAAACTTTTACATAATGCCTTAAACATTATTAGAACTTGATAATGACTTTATTTACAAAACAACTGCCAATTATGTCAATTAAAGGGGAAAAAGTCATGCAGTGTCTTTCAAAGTTTTAGATATCTAACACTACATATTTCATTTTTAATGCAAGGTCCTTTTCAATCCTCTCCACCAACATTACTTTAATGTAACATTATTGCGATGTATATTTATTGAAATAATAAGTTAAAAATTCGGATTATTAAATGTTCCGGATTAGGGAGAGTCCACCGATATCCCAACTTTGGGCCAAATTGGACGAGCCATTTTCGAAATATCGGTGTATAAAGAAAAATACAAATGTTTATGCCGAAGTAGAAGATGGAATCCAATAAAATCGATATGTGAACATTTAGGAACCATTCTAAATGTCATCAAAATCGATTCTACGGTACACCCGCTTATGAATACGTACAGACAGTATAACAGTTAGTGAAAACTAGGTATAATTACTAGTCTAAATTGATGAGTCTGCCAAGTACAGGTAGGAGAAATAAAAATGGAGGCTATTTCTAAACGTTAAGAAGAATTAATTTTTCATTCAGAGCTCTATATCTTTAAAATTATCAACAACACTAGAAAACCTAAGAGAACATTATTAAAAGTAGAGCAAATTGTCTGAAATATTAGCCCTAATAAAGCTATTTACGTTCAATGGCTCTCGAGATATAGATTTTTATAATGCAACATACAATAAAAGATGTACTTAAAATCAGTAGTCTGTGAATTTATTTTGAGAAATCTATATCTCAGGAACCATGAGACTTATAGATGTCTTCCATTACTCAAATTAATGATAGTTTAATGTATTACTAAATAGGATGTTTATTTTCGTAGGAGTAGTAGTTTTTATGATATTTGCTCAAATAAATTGATTTATACTTGCTTTGATAAAATTTCATGTATAAAATTCATATGTGAAAATCATTTCCTATATTATTATCGCTGGCAGACATATGCATGTCTTATGGTTCCTGATATATATTTTCAAAAATCAAAATGTTTATGGAAACAACTTGAATTTAAAATTTTTTGAATTTATTTTGTCAAATATTATAAAAACTACAACTTCTACAAAGATAAACGTTATAAATTACTTCATAGTATTTAACCAACTTTAATTTGAGTGCGTCTTATGGTTCCTATTGAACGTAAATTGCAATTTTTTTTCTCCCCAGCTCTTGTACTAAAATGTGTTGCTGGATGTTTAGCACGTACGTGGCTGGAAATTTTTGATTCTGAGACAAAGTATTTTTGTTTTCCCTCTATGAATACAAGACATTCCTAACTTCGGTAGTGTGTAAAAATTATTATAATGATATTTCTGTGTAATATCGTGACAGTAATGTAATTTAAAAATGCCAAATAAATATTATTACACTGTAATTAATATTATCTCATTTTTTTTCTAATTTATTATTTTTAGAGAGTGCCTTTTGATGTTTCAATTCATTATTATTTTCGTTTCTATTTCCTGTAGTATTCCTACGGGACTCTCAGAATAAATAAAGAATATTATTATTAATACATTCTGAAAGTAATATATTATACAGAAGTTTAAAAATATTATTTTTAACTATGTTGAGTAAAAAAAAATAAAATAAAATAAATGTTTTATAAAATATT
>NW_027105758.1:0-5196 GCF_000696795.3 Halyomorpha halys
TCTCAGTTAAATTTATGTAAATGGACTCCGAGATGAGACGTTTGGTGTGGTTGGGGACAGTGGCAAGAATGGAAGGATTGTCAAAATTAAAAGTATGATTCAGGTTTAATGCGTGTCCTGATAATTTAGAAGCAAGTGGATTACAGGAGTTGATGGAAGGTTTGTGCTGGCAAATGCGGTTCTTAAGTTGGTTTTTAGTTTCGCTGATATAGAAGGAATTGCAGCATGGGGTTGAAAAGGTATCCGGTAAACCACATTGGAACGGTGTAAGAAAGGAATAGGGTCTTTCAATTTGGAAAAAAGATAGGAAATTTTATTGTGGGACTTCAAACCAAGACATAGGGTGGAAATAGTGGATCTTAAGGATTTTTGAATTTTATCAGAAAGAATGGAGATATACGGAAGGGACCTGTACTGAAAAAGTGGTGGAGTGGGTTGAGAAGAGTTGAGGACAGGAGGGATTGGAGTAATAGGGTTAATGTAAGAATCAAGTAGTTTGTTAGTAATTTTCTGAAGGAAATTTTTGTTAAATAGGATCTGTTTAATACGTTGTATGTTGGTATAGTGGTATTGAGGGTCAGAAAGAGAAAAGGATCGGTGGATAAGGTTCTTAGCAACATTAATAATTTGGTGATAAAGGAATTGAGAAAAATAGTTGAGGAGTCTACCAGAATAAGTGGGTTTGGTATACCAATTAGTGGATAAGGAGCCATCGGAATTTCTGATAACAAGTAGGTCAAGTTTTGCAATATTTTACAACTATTTTCCCTATAATGTAATGTATGTCAAGCATTCTTGGATTTTAAACATTATTTAAGCAACATTATATTTCAATGAATGTAATGAAATAAATATAGGTAGATATTTTATTGAAGTTTTTCATCAAATAAATATTTTGTGAAATAACAGTTTAATTTATTTGATAGATAAATTATTAAAACAGTGCACACATCTAGTTTTTAAACGTAGGCATCATTGGACAGAAAAATCAGATAAGAATTAACTAAGAAGAAGCAAAAGAACTCAAATAATAAAAAAAACTATTTATTGTGATTTAACGTTTTGATCGTACCACTTTACAGGACTCCATCAGAGCTAATAAAGAAGCAAAAAAATAAAATAATGTAACGAGCGCATAGATAACATGAAATAAAAATAAACTGAGGCATGATTAAAAATTATTTAAAGTATATGAAAGTTTATTTAAAAATAATAATAAGATGTATAGTGATAAGTATAAATAAAAAGGAATTACAAAAAGTATTAGACAATATGAAAATAAAAAAGTAGATCAAAGAGCAATATAGAAATGCAGTACACACTAAAAGATGAAAATAAAGGAAACAAGAATAAAATAGAAGAAAAAAATAAGTCCTTTCTCGACCTTCATTTAATTCTTACATTTTTCATTATTATATTTTTCTTTGTATTTATGTAAAGAAATATGAAATTTTTATCTAAGATAATATGAAAACGGAAATACTTAAAAATAAAAAAGTAGATAAAAGAAAAATATGCAAATATTTATTTTTCTTTATATAAATACAAAGAAATTTCTATTTTTCTTTATAAATATAAAGACATTTATTTTTCTTTATATAAACAATGAAATTTCCATTTTCATTTTGTCTAATAGTTTTTGTAATTCCTGTTTATTTATACTTCACTACACATCCTATTTTTATTTTTAAATAAACTTCCACATACTTTAAATAATTTTTAACCTTACCTCAGTTTACTTTTATTTCATATTATCTGATCTCTTACTTGTTTACACTATTTTAGTTGTTTGTATCTTTTTTAACACTTATGAAGCCTTATCAATATCTTGTTCACTTATCAATGTGCAGTGAAACGTTGGATCATAATAAATAGTTTTTTTTACTATTTGAGTTCTTTCAACCACACCTAGACCATCTTCCTTTATATTCTTATTATAGTTATGTAAGTTTTGTATTCATAATAAAACCTAATGTTTTATATGTTTCATTATATTATCGACCACAATAAAACACATGTATTTGCCTTCTGAATTATTTTACCATCACTGTTGGAAAAAAATCAGCTATAGTTAAAACTAATAGCTAACACTGTCATGGATACGATATTTATTTATCAATGAATTAATTTTATTCATGAATAAGGGTCGTAACCATGGCAATTTTAGCTATTAGTTTCAACTATAAATAATTTTTGCGCATCTTCGGTAATGTAGGGATCAACACACTCATGTACCTCTTGTACACTAACAGGAATAAAATAATTTAGTAATTATCTTCAAAATTTATTTTTATAAAAATTTAATAACGTCCACAATAAGTTTGTACAATAATCTCATTGTTGGAACTCTGAAGGCATAGGCATATCACAGCGATTCTTATAATAAATTAAAATAAATATAATACATGCATATACAACATTACAATACAAAGTTTACTAAAATATCTTATATTATTATTTAATAAACTATTTTCTTAAATATCTAATATTTTGTTATTTATATAAAAGTAACTAGAACTTATTTATAGAAAAAATACAAAAGTAAATCTTAATAAATTAATTTTAATTATAAACTGAGTTTTATTTATTTTTAGTCAAATATCACTAAATAAAATCGTAGTATATAATTCTTAAAATAAAAAAGAAATTTATTTCTTCACGCTAAGTCCTTAATATCTAAACACTTTGGTAATTTTTCAAATCACAGAGTAAGTATTCGTATTATTAATCGATGTCTAATCAAAATTAGGTCACATTTATAAAATCACTTTTTGTTTTATAATACAAAAAATAAAAATTTCATATTTTGTATTAAAATATAATTTAGAATAAATCACATTTTTATTTAAGCTAAACGTTAAATTTGAAAATCGAGTTCAAAATGAATAAATTTCATGTTCACATGAATTATTAAAATCAATTAAATTATAGTTGTAAAACTGTTCAAAAAAATTTTTAAAATAATAGAATTACCATCTCTACATGTTCAGTTTTTTCTTATTTTGCTCTTCACAATAAGAAAATCTTAGTAATTATTTTCATTACCGATAATTACACTAAACTTTATACCGTATTAAAATCGCTTTTTTGATTTCGAATTATTGTCAGTAGTTTTGAACGTTTCGACAATACCCGGATTTCTTAACATAATAAAAAATATAACATATATAATACACAAGTATTAATTACTGATTATCCTATCATTGGTTTAGGAATTTTCTTAGGCGACTTAACCCTATTCATAGTAACATATATTTTTTGGTTTGGTCTAAGCATTTAGTAGCACAAGGCTTTTAAATAAAGCCAGTGCACTTAAAAAAAAAAATCTTTTCTTCTTTTTGGAATGATTTTAACAATATCACATCATTCATTAATAACAGAAGAACAACAATAATATACTGAAAAATGTGAGAGGACCAGAAACTACTAAATTTGTCGATCCTGAAGGTTCACTTGGCCACCAATTGCTGACAGTGAATATGCTCTGTGTCTCAGAGGAGTTGTACTTCCACTGGAGTTCGTTCTCGCTTTGGGGCTTTTTTAACGAATCCAGAGGTGGAGTGATGTAGTTACCGCATTTTGGGAAGTTTTTCGGAACCGGGGGGAAGTCTGAAAATGATCCCACTTTGAATATTACAGCCATTCCAAGCTCGATATGAAAATCTAAATGGCAGTGAAGCATCCAGTAACCTGAAAAGAAAAATTATTTGTTGATAAATACATTTTTTTAAAATATTTATTTATTAATAATATTACAATATGCCACAAACTTGGGCAATGAGTAATATGGCAATTGTACACAGTCATAAAAAAAATAAGAAAGAAAAAAAATAATAATAAATAAATAAAAAAAAGTGAATAAATATAAAATTAAATTAAAAAATCAAATCTCTAACTGTAAAAACATAAACAGAAAAGAAAGGTTGTTATGAAGGTCATGGTGTAATGTTCTGTTGGAAAAATAATAGGGTGCATTGACTATGGTTTTTTGGATTGAAAGGATTGGATACGTTTGATGTTCAAAGGTTTAGCTGTTCCCCTAAGTTCATGTCCTTAGGTCTAGATAGGTCTAAGGATAGTCTTATAAATTAGCTGTGATAAATAAAATTGACATTTATTTATTTAAAAGAGACGTTCAGATGTCTATTAGCACTCAAATTAAAGCTTATTTAATGAAATGATTTAATGTGCTATAAAATAGTTTATTACGTTTATCTCCTTAGGAATAGCAGTATTATACTAAAAATTGCTTGTAAACATTTTTTAGGGAGGTCAGTTCTCGAAAACACCTTTAGGAAAAAGGGGAAATTTCAGGGAATAGTTTATAGACATCCAGTATTTGGGAAACCTGATCAAAATTTCTGTTACAATAATGCTTTTTGGAGGATGTAAACGAGAAATATTTTTAGATAAATGTTTAAAATAATATAACTACCTGGATTATCGGCTATAAATCTAACTATTGTGTATCCTCCATCTGGTACAGTCACGGTATCCTTCATAGGAGAATCCACAAGATTTCTCTTGATAGCCCCTTTCCTATCAAGAGCCATAACTTCATCAACAGTCGTGAAATTTCCAATTCTATCCATTGCGACAACTCTAAACGCATGACCGTGCAAGTGAAAAGGATGGTTAGCATCATATGCCATACCTGCAATAGTTCATGATTTAAGTTAAAAATGCTATTAAAAAAATATATATATTCATGAGGAGGTATTTATGAAATTATGTTTACACGTACCTTTATCGATGAGGATCAGTTCGACAACTTCTCCTAGTTTCAGATCTATGATGTTGATGCATTCACAATACCTCTCTGAACAGCCAGTCAAATTTTGCTGGCTACATAACATCCCAGGTTCAAGTTCCGAGTATTGAGATAGCAGTGGGAAAGGCGGTAGCATCAGAGAGACGTGATTGATTTGAGGGGTTAGAACTCTTTCTTGTGGGTGAGCGACTAAAAAAAGTAAATGGAATCATTAGTGATATTTTAAAAATTTGGACAGTTTATTAATATAATATAAGCTACACACAAAGATAAAATTAAATTTAATAATCAATATTAGTTAATATATTGCAATATCCTCTTTTATGAGTAAATAGTTATTTTTTATATATAAATGATTTTTAGTATGTTTTATTATGTATCATTTCAGTATTGTTTATTTGTAGTATTAAACCTAAAAGCAAGCT
>NW_027105758.1:5631-10175 GCF_000696795.3 Halyomorpha halys
GGGGGGGGAATGATGTTTCCTGGATGCAGGAATTCATCATCATCTTTTGTCTAGCTCAAGGGTAGACATCTTGAAAAAGAAGACATCGAAGAGTCACCCAAGAAGAATATGGGACTCTTTGTTTGGATCGCCAAACAACACACTTCGGTGGATGAGAAGTGAGTTAAAAACTTTTAGAAGACCACGGGTTTGTTTAAAGACAGTATTAGTTTGTGAAATAGAAGTCATCAAAAACCATCAGTCACCATAGAAGAGCATAAATTGGTTAGTGTTGTACAAAATAGAATTTAAGTATATTTATAAAGGTTGTTAATAAGCAAGTTGACTGTTCTGATTGCCTAAAAACACACCCTGAGATTAAGAGTCTATAATAATATATATAATAAAATAAAAATTCTCATATCTATTTAATATTTAATCTTTTCATTTAACCTGTTCATCTTTAAAGATATCTTTTAGATATGAGAATAAGTTAAAATTATATAAAATTCCATTTATTTATTTCAATTAATTTTTGATTATTACAATATTACAGGAAGATTGTTGATTGACTGTATGTAATATATATAAAAGGAGGATCATCTTCAAAAACACTGTCCATTAATTTGATTAAGTATTATTCTAATCCATAGATTAGAATATATTAAAAGGAAGATGTTCAAATTGTAATTAAATAATTTATTATGAGCTAACGTTTCGGTCCACTTTGCAGGCCTTCATCAGGTCTAAAAAAGATACAAACAACTAAAATAATGTAAAAAAACTCCACGACTCAGGTTCGAATGTGGTTGCGGCAGATAATTATTGAAGCCCTCTGGGATTCACCAAGTCTCATAAAGTGAGTACACTTCATTGAGTAAAATTCTGGCAGTCGAGCGTGATTCTGATCAAATCACCTCCTTGCACCACCGTTCCTCACAAAGTACTATCCCCTAACCCTCGAGAGTTGTAGCGACAATTTTTTTTTTTTTAATAATTTAACATAAACTCCTACAAATACAAGACACAACATAATTTGTAAATCAAAAATACCTGTTATTGAATAAAAAGATAAAATGATCATTTTTGGACTTAATACTAATTTAATAATCCACAAAAAAAATTGTTTCATTAAAAATGGTCAAGTAACAAATTGCTTTTTTTTTTCAGAATTACTTGAAATGTCATAATTTATTTATTTTTCTTTCTCGAAAACACACCTTGATAGAAACCGTATTTCCCCGGTTTGTACATGTGAAGATTATCAATCGGATTAAAGTCATAAGAAAGGACAACAGTTCTGTCCGCTTTCTCTTGAAGTGTCTTGTCTTTGGGGACCATAGTTTGAAGTTTGTGGACACATATCGATGGGCTGCTAGCTTTCTCGTTTAATGGGTTCAATTTCTGAAAAAGAAAAAAAAAAATGTAAATAAAAACATTCCTGAGATAGAAATTTATAATTCATATAAATTATTTTAATTTTGGGAATGAAAAAAATAAATAATGTTAATAAGACTTAATGATTGCAAAGGTTCAATACCAGCACCTTTAAAGCTTCTCTAATGTTTACGAGTTAAAATATCTGCTAAAAAAAAAGAAAATTAAAATTAATGGTTGATTATAGGACATCTTGGAAGAATTCTCGAAGTCAGAAATAATTAAATAGATATTCTACAAAACACTGATTGATAAAATATGCCTCCAGAAAGATGGGCTGGTTTTTATTATTTTTTAAATTATTAAAATCGCATTATTTATTTTTTGAGTTATGATGTATCATATGATAGTCCTTATTAAGATATTGTTTTCTATTGAAGTTTCGATCTACGTTGTAGGTTTTCATCAGGGCTGTTAGGTGAGAGTGTAAACATTTTGAGGGGTCTCTATATATACTCCCACCAAACAGCCCAGTTGAAGAACTACAACATAGAACCTAGAAAATAAATAAATGGTTATTTCTATTGTTCTCACTTTTTTAACTGTAGCCCTGAGAACCATCTCCTTCATAATTTTTTATCTGTATGTTTATTGGACATTTCATTCCATGCAAAGAGATGAATCACCTCGTATTACTCTAAAAAAATTGTTATATAATTACTGACAAACCTTTCCAGTGAAGTTGCCGATGGAGTAACCGACCTCTCCTGGAGGGAATAGATGATCAGCTCCAGCATAGTGGAGGATAGACGCTGTGTGAGCTGAAGTGAACCTTTCGTCGCAGTCCATCAAGCCTTTAAACCGCATCCAGTAGTTGGCGACGGGACGGGTGGCATCCAGGACAAAGTCCCATCTCTCACCAGCATAAGTCACCAAAGAATTGACTAAGGAAATAATATTATTGTACAGAAAAAAAAAAAATAATAATAATTCAAGATTTTAAGCATAAACATACTTAATATTTTATCAGAATTTTCAACTATTGTAAAGTAAGATGAGATTATGCCAGATGGGATGAGAATAGGCCAACACAGAATGTAGCAAATTGGTGCTCTTAAATGGCTTGTTATCAAAGTTATCAGTTTCCTAGTATATCGTGAGTCAGTGGTATGTTCATAAATATCAAAAAGTGTTATTGTGAGAGAATGTTTGTGACCCTGAATTATTTTTGGAGGCCTTTCAAGACCACCCGAATATCACTACTTTTTCCTTCTCATTTCTACTTTTCTTCTCTCCCAGTAGCTTCTTATTATTTCTGCGTACCTTTGCTTCCTCTCTTCTGACTACGCAGTAACCTTCCATTTTTCTTTATTTGCTGCAAGAACATTGATTTCTTTAAATTTTTTTCCATACTCTTCTCTATCCAGGCAGCCCTTGTCTGTTATTTTCAATTTTTTTGTTTCCTCTCTCATTTGCTTCACATATCCTCCTACGCTTTATATTCACGGATTCTGTCAAAGAGTTTCTTGTTTAATCTTCTTTCATTCTCTCCATGTGCCCATAGAATCTCAGAATATATATTTTATTATATTTATGTTACATATTTTATTTTAATTCAATAATGTTTTTTTTCCTTTTGTTTGTTTTACCAAAATGTAAAATAGAGTAATTATATAAAAAGTTTTATTGTATAAGGGGATTTATCAAAACAACGTGGTAAATGGTGAACATTACATATTTATGGAATAAAAAAACATGTTAAAAAAAAAAGCATAAGTTTTTTTGCTCTGAAATTGAAAGCTGAATTGTGTACATATCTTTGTGCACAAATTTCACTGAAGTATGTTGGTAAATAAAGGAATGACATAAAAATAAAATTAAAAAATCCAAATCAGGGACAATCTCAACTCATTTTACAGTATCCTGAGTACATTAATATTTTTTTTATTACTAAATTAAATTCAAGGATATTCTAGGAGCCATTTTTAATAAAACTGAAATACTAAATCAGTAGGCCCACTTTCCTAATCATTCCACTTATCCTTATATCTCCTTAAATAATAATAAACTTGAATTTAAGTGTTAACTGGATATTAACTCACCTGTGATGGGCTTGATATCGAATCCATCACTATTAATTATTGTCATATTGTGGTCGTCGATGGACAGCTCTATCGGGCAATTGAGGACACCTGCGTTGATGAATCTGAATCGATATCTCAAGCCCTGAAAAGAGTAACGGGCATATTGATAATATTTCAAATAACTTTCTTAAAAATAACACATAGATATAAATTTATGAAAGTTGATCTAACCTCATAGATATAGTATATTTAATTTTTTAATATTTACTGATATTGAAAACAAGTTAAAAGTTTAAAAAAAGAATATATGATACAGATTAATTCTAAGACAAAACACAATTTTCAAGCCTCTTGAGTTTGTTATTAGTTTAAACGATCTTTAACTCATCATTTTTGTAAAATTACTACAATTGATTATCTATTTCATGTATTTCATAGGCTAACTCTATTTGTACGGGGGGTTGTTACCCCATAAACAAATAAATAAATTATTATTAATTATTGCCTGCAACAGTTTGATAACAAATGTTAGATGTGATACGGTAAATAAGATCCTTGAGAATGATGATGTAGGAGTTACACTTATTAAAAGTGTGAGACTATATAGATATTTTTAATATAGCTAATAAACAAACCTGTATCAAATAAGATATTTAATTATGAATAAATCAATATTTACATTATAAAATATAAGTTAGTACCTGCTGAACAGTAAAGGACGCAGGTGGTGCTCCATACAGCCCTCTTCCATTCACCATGAGGGCCGGAGGTTTGTTGTCTACTCGTGCATGATGATGACCACTGAACACCGCTGTAATCAACTTGTGTGACCAATCAGTGGCCAGGACCATGTGTTCTGAGAGGTCTTCGTCGTACAGGGCAGCCTGAGGGTCACTCCTGGACCTTACTATGAGGGCACCGAACAGACCATCGCCTCTTTGGCTTCCTGCGAAGCGGTTAACAATAATCAATAGTTCATTTTATGGATTTCACAATAACATACATAATTCTAGTCCTCACACACATGAGATGTGGCCAATCACCAATCCATTTGTAAACAAGAACAGGGCTTCTAAAAAACCTATATCTAAGGAACCATTAGAT